>NC_029785.2:98063639-98064207 GCF_000816755.2 Arachis ipaensis | reverse complement strand
GTGCTTAGGGCCATGGCCAAGACTCATAAAGTAGCTGTGTTCAAGAATCAACATACTAAACTAGGAGAATCAATAACACTATTTGAACTCTGAATTCCTATAGATGCCAATCATTCTGAACCTCAATGGATAAAGTGAGATGCCAAAACTATTCAAGAGGCAAAAGGCTACAAGTCCCGCTCATCTGATTGGAGCTATGTTTCATTGATATTTTGGAATTTATAGTATATTCTCTTCTTTTTATCCTATTTGATTTTCAGTTGCTTGGAGACAAGCAACAATTTAAGTTTGGTGTTGTGATGAGCGGATAACTTATACGCTTTCTGGCATTGTTTCTAGTATGTTTTTAGTAGGATCTAGTTACTTTTAGGGATGTTTTTATTAGTTTTTATGTTAAATTCACATTTCTAGACTTTGCTATAAGTTTGTGTGTTTTTTTGTGATTTCAGGTATTTTCTGGCTGAAATTGAGGGACCTGAGCAAAAATCAGATTCAGAGGTTGAAAAAGGACTGCTGATGCTGTTGGATTCTAACCTCCATACACTCAAAGTGGATTTTCTGGAGCTAC
>NC_029785.2:98062700-98062891 GCF_000816755.2 Arachis ipaensis | reverse complement strand
TTTGATAATCTGAAAAATCATAAAATTGATTCTTGAAGCAAGAAAAAGCAGTGAATATAGAAAGCTTGCGAAAAAAAAAAAAGAGAGAAAAATGGCGAAAAAAAAATAATAGAAAGAAAAAGAAAAAGCAAGCAGAAAAATCCAAAAGCTCTTAAAACCAAAAGGCAAGAGCAAAAAGCCAATAACCCTTA
>NC_029785.2:98034414-98062573 GCF_000816755.2 Arachis ipaensis | reverse complement strand
AACTTCAATGGATAAAGTGAGATGCTAAAACTATTCAAGAGGCAAAAAGCTACAAGTCCCGTTCATCTGATTGGAGCTAAGTTTCATTGATCTTTTGGAATTTATAGTATATTCTCTTCTTTTTATCCTATTTGATTTTCAGTTGCTTGGAGACAAGCAACAATTTAAGTTTGGTGTTGTGATGAGCGGATAACTTATACGCTTTCTGGCATTGTTTCTAGTATGTTTTTAGTAGGATCTAGTTACTTTTAGGGATGTTTTTATTAGTTTTTATGTTAAATTCACATTTCTAGACTTTACTATGAGTTTTTGTGTTTTTCTGTGATTTCAGGTATTTTCTGGCTGAAATTGAGGGACTTGAGCAAAAATCAGATTCAGAGGTTGAAGAAGGACTGCTGATGCTGTTGGATTCTGACCTCCCTGCACTCAAAGTGGATTTTCTGGAGCTACAGAACTCCAAATGGCGCGATCTTAACGGCTTTGGAAAGTAGACATTCAAGGCTTTCCAGCAATATATAATAGTCCATAATTTGCCCGAGTTTAAACGACGAAAAAGGGCGTTGAATGCCAGTTCTACGCTGCAGTCTGGAGTTAAACGCCAGAAACACGTCACAAACCAGAGTTGAACGCCAAAAACACCTTACAACTTGGCGTTCAACTCCAAAAGAAGCCTCTGCACGTGTAAACTTCAAGCTCAGTTCAAGCACATACCAAGTGGGCTCCGGAAGTGGATTTATGCATCAATTACTTACTTCTGTAAACCCTAGTAGCTAGTCTAGTATATATAGAACTTTTTATCATTGTATTCATAGTCTTAGTCTTGGTTACTCCGGTTCCCCTCTGGGGCCGAGACCAAGGAACTCCATTATCACTTATGTATTTTCAATGGTAGAGTTTCTGCACTCCATAGATTAAGGTGTGGAGCTCTGCTGTTCCTCATGATTCAATGCAAAGTACTACTCTTTTATATTCAATTCAACTTATTCTGCTTCTAAGATATCCATTCGCACCCAAGAACATGATGAATGTGATGATTATGTGACGCTCATCATCATTCTCACTTATGAACGCGTGCCTGATCAACACTTCTATTCTACATGCAAACAAGCTAGAATGAGTATCTCTTAGATATCTAATACAGGGGACCGAGTCCGAGTTATTAGAATCTTCGTGGTATAAGTTAGAACCCATGGATGGCCATTCCTGAGATCCGAAAAGTATAAACCTTGTCTGTGGTATTCTGAGTAGGATCTGGGAAGGGATGGCTGTGACGAGCTTCAAACTCGCGAGTGCTGGGCGTAGTGATAGACGCAAAAGGAGGGTGAATCCTATTCCAGTATGATCGAGAACCTCCAGATGATTAGTCGTACCGTGACAGAGCATTTGGACCTTTTTCACAGAGAGGATGGGATGTAGCCATTGACAACGGTGATGCCTTACAGAAAGCTTGCCATAGAAAGGAGTAGGACTGGTTGGATGAAGACAGCAGGAAAGCAGAGGATCAGAGGAACGAAAGCATCTCTATACGCTTATCTGAAATTCTCATCAATGATTTAAATAAGTATTTCTATCTTTATTTTCTGTTTATTTATTATTATTATTCGAAAACTCCATAACCATTTGATATCCGCCTGACTGATATTTACAAGATGACCATAGCTTGCTTCATACTAACAATCTCCGTGGGATCGACCCTTACTCACGTAAGGTTTTATTACTTGGACGACCCAGTGCACTTGCTAGTTAGTTGTATCGAAGTTGTGACAAATTATGAATTAAGATTAGAGCACCAAGTTTTTGGAGCCATTACCAGGGATCACAATTTCGTGCGCCACTCATCATCACTTATCTTAACTACATTGTAAGCCTGGTCTACCGATCTGATATTCCGAGATGTCACAGACAATTTAAACAAATACTTCCTCTCAATAATCGCATCAAAAGCTTTCGGATACGAACTACCTGGGTATGTGTCCTATGTTTTGGCAATTAACAACTTAGAGACAGCTCCTGTCGATAATTGAAAATATTATTAATCACAAAGACTTACACTCGGATCATGTATTTCACTGGCTGATTTTCCAACAATCACTAGTAGAAAACTAGTTATTACAGACGGATATTTCCGATAGATTTTATCCCACGAAAATACAGACGAAATTTGCGAGGGATTTTTGTCAGAAACCAAAAAAATGAATTAGCATAAATTACAGATGGAAAAGAGAATCCGTCGATAATTCTGTCAGAAAAATTAATTTTTTTCGTAGAAAATGATTACCGATGGAAAATCCATCTGTAATTAAATGAATAAAAACGCTGCATTTTATTAAATTATTACAAACAGAAAATTTGTTTGCAATTTAAAATATTCCATCGAAAATATTCGGTTAAACCTAACTCTACTCCTACCCTCTCAAGCTCCACACTCCAAATGAGCTTCTCCTCGTCGTCTAGCTCCATTCACACTGAAAACCTTTCTCCTCAGCGCCTTCATCCATTGCATTTTTCATCTGAATCATCACTACCACAATTACCATCGTCAACACCTTTGGAACTTCCATCACTCTTGTCGTGCACAAAAGTAATTTTCTTCATCCGAATCATTCATGTTGTACTATATTTTCTTCCAGTTTTTGATACAATGAAATTCTATTATTACAATGTGATTTTCATGTAGTGTTAGTTTAATTGCTACTTGATTTCATTTCCAATTTTGGATTAAGCTAGCATTTGCCTTTGTATTTGTGATTTATTTGGTTGTTGTGTGATGACATGTCACCATGTCATATTTTTCTATGTTTTTTCATACAAGAAATTGATGATTTGTGCTTAAATATTGAATGCTTTTGTACTTAAATGGTATATTTTTTTGATCTTTTAATTTTATAAATCTTGTAGGAAATAAGAAGAAAAAGAAGCAAAGAAGCACAAAATAAGCTAAAAAGGAGAAAAAAAAGCTTTGGGGCACACTTTGAAGTTGGAGCACACTTTGGAGCCTTAGGCCACGCTTTAAAAGCGTGGCCCATGACCAAATTAAAGGAGATTGGCAGTCAGCACACAAAGCTCAGCTCTCGCCAAGAGCAGAGCTTTATCGTGATGCAAAATGAGCTTGGAAGAAAAATTTTTGCTAAGTTAAAACCTGGGCGCTCACAGCATGACCATGCCTCCTTCAAAGGGCAATAACTTGAGCTAAAAATGTTCGATTGATGTGCTTCTAGTTGCGTTGGAAAGCTGATATTCAGAGCTTTCCAGTGCTATATGGAAATCCATATTTGGCATGAAATTGAAGCATGAGTAAAATGCATCTTTAAGGACCAAAAATAAGCAAAAAAATCAGCCAATGCTTCCATCAAGGATCGAAGCTGGAGCCTCACTCCATAGCAAAGTAGCACTCACTTGGAGAGCACAGCGCTCTCTTAGAGAGCATTGTCGTGCTCTCTCCCAAAGAAAATGCAAGGAAACTAAGCCAATATGGCTTCACTAGGATTTGAACTTGAGGCCTTCCACTCAAGGCAAGGTGCTACCTCTTTTCGCTTCACAAAGAAATTGCTCCCCAGATGCTTTCACCAAGGCTTGAACCTGGAGCCTCACCAAGGAAGCAAGGATGCTCCGCTCTTGGGGAGAGCTGAGCGCTACATTGAAGAGCTGCCCAACAAAAACCTTGTCACGCATCAAAAGGGCCAAGGAAACAAGCACCAATGCTGCGCTCTCCCCATGAGCCGAGCATTGCTCTGGGAGCAACACCCATGGGCCAAAAATTCAATAAAAATTCCATTTTAATTCAATTCTTCACCAATTGAACCAAGGCCATCCAGATCCACTCTTCCTCAAATCCAAAGCAAGCTAAGCCCATTATCATCACTCAAAGGCACAAGGATTAGTTAGCTTAGGAATTTATTTTAATTGTAATTTGTTTAGAATTTCAATTTCATTTTCATTTTGTAAAGCCTATATAAGGCATCATTGTCATTTTAGAAAGGAAGATGGCTCCAATAGGGAGAAAGGAGAATAGAGAGCTCACTTTTACATCTTAACTTGAATTGGAGAATTGAAGAAATTCTGTTTCAATTCTCACTCTGAAATCTCTTTGTTCTTCTTCTAGATAATTCAAATTTCATTTGCTGTTTTAAATCTTCTTCTTCTGCAACTTTAACTTTTCTGTTTTGGATCTTGAATTGAGGTTGAAGAGCTCCATTGATTCAAATTCTGAGAATCATCTTCCACTCTTCCTCTCAATTGATCTAAGGATTGAGTTTTAATCTTCTCTGCTATTTTTAAACCTCATTTTCTTCTGCAATATATTTTCTGACTGAGCAAAGGAGAATTGAGATCCAGATTTGCTTCCTGAGTTCATTGCTCTTCTTGGATCCTCAAATTCTCTTTTAGATTTTACAATTGAGCTAAGTTTCTTTCTGTCTTGTTTTTCAAGCAATTTTTCATTTCTGTTTGAATCTGTTGCACTTACTTCATCTTTTACTTCTCTGCTTGATTGCACTTTACATTTTCTTGTTGAAGTTTTAATTCCCAGCACCCAATCCCTTTTACTTTTCATGCAATTTAATTATTCTGCAATTGTTCTAAGTGCTGCTTATCGCTTTCCTTTAAATTTCCTGCACCCAATCCCCTTTACATTTGATGTAATTTATATTTCTTGTCATTTAAGTTTCTGTAATTTACATTTCTTGCTCTTTAAGTTTCAATGCAATTTACTTTCCGCACTTTATAATTCCTGCAAATTTACTCGATGTTGCTTCAATTTCACTTCAATTCACATCAATGTTAGCTTGACTAAACTAATCACCCACTAAAGTTGCTTGATCCATCAATCCCTATGGGATCGACCTCACTCTAAGTGAGTTTTACTACTTGATGCGACCCTGTATACTTGCCGGTGAGTTTTAGGTGTTGGAATTCCATTTCCAACCCATCATTGTGATGAATTTTTTTACTTAATCAAAGCATTTGGAATGATGCACGTAAGCTGTTTGATGAAAAGCCTCAGAAACAAGATGGGTTATTCCAAGTTCTTTTGGAGTTGCTCCCGTAAGATATAATGTTCTTTAGGGGATTATGTTTGGATATAACTAATTATTCAATAATAGCATATTTGATTCACAACATTTTCCATTGGAATCGTGCGTGTCCACTTTTGGCTACTGATGGCATCATCTGAACTTATAGCAGATACCATTAATAATGTCATGTTTTGGCAATGGTTGATTTATTTTTGTATTTTTGTATTAATAATGGCTTCTTCTCTGGTAATGCTTCTTCTCGATAGTTTTGCGTTTGGAGTATTAGCAGAATTTTCATTTCGTTTATTTGATTATTTGATTTATGTTTGTGATTTTGTGACTGTGTGTGTCCCATGAATGGTGAACTATTTTGCCTTTTTAGATTAGCTTCAAATGGCTGCTCTATGCTATTTTTATAGGTGTTAATCGTCAATTCAAACTAACTTTAAAATGAACATGCTAAAATAAATTGATAAAATAAGGCAAATAATAGGTGCTTCTGCTTGGTGACTCAATTTTTTTTCTTTGAACTTAAGAGCTCATGAGGAACCACGAAAAACTGGAAATGTAGTGAAAGAGTTCTAATGTGTTTGTGTGATGTTGCAGCTGAAAAAACCGGGAGAAGATGAGTAGGATATATAGATATCTTATTCATCACTTTTAATTTCTTGCTACAATAATAATACATTATCATCAATCAATATTCAATTGGATACTAACTATATAGCTGTTTACTTAAGCAGTAGTAGTCCACATGATCAAACTAATTTTTACCATTCATCATCATCAGCTATATATAAATCACTATTCCTTCATTCTCTTTTGGATTAATTATAATTATTCGGTGATTAATTATTATTATTATTTCTAATTTTTCCTTCTTGCTGAACTTGGTCTCTTTTTACAATATCTGTCTGAAATGTAAAATTTAGACAACCCACCATCAGATTATTATATATATCTTCCAATTCTCAGATCATTAATAATGATAAAAATTAAAAAACCTCATTTATAGCCTGCATAGTTACATATATAAATCTCTATACATTTTTTTAATTTATATAATGGGAGATTATTTAATTAGATCAGATCTCTTACTAAAGAATGGTCTTTTGGTGTGAGTAGTAACTTGAAAATAGGTTTGATGAGTTGTATAGGTTTGTGGTTACACTTGGCAAAACCAAAATACTCATTTTCTTTTCTCTCTTTGGCTTTGGTTAGTTTAAACTGAAAATGTGAAAATGCACCACTTGCTTAAATATATCGTGGAATACGAAATATAAAAAATTGTGTGAAATAATAAATGTATATAACTATACACAATTATATATACATTTATTATTTTAAGGTGATATATTCAACCCGTGTTGAATTAAGATTAATATGGTTATATTATTCTTTTTAAATTGTTTCTCTTTACATTATTATGGTTACATTCATGATTTTAAGTTTGCTATTATTAGTTAGTTTGAAAATAGAATGGATCATACATCTCATTTCTTCATTGCATGTGCAATCTTTGATCATAGTTAACCTTAGATTCTATTTCCCATTAGATTCAAAAAACAAAGAAGAGTTATGATAGCTTTGTTTAAAAGTATCACTGTCTAGATGATGATGATGGTGATGATTGGTGAAAATATTGAAACTTTACAACAGAAAAGGAAGGATACAGTTATACATATATTTTAACTTGATTGTCACATTTTTATGCAGCGCTTTCTTCCAACTGCATTCAGAGAACTACCTACAAATATATGGAAGCCTCTTACAGAGTTAAGCCAGTTTTTCAAAGACTTGTGCTCAACCACCCTCAAGGTTCATGATTTAGAGGTTATGGAGCAAAATATTCCCATTATCCTTTGCAAGTTAGAAAAGATATTTCCCACGGGATTCTTTAATGTGATAGAGAATTTGCCAATTCATCTAGCATATGAGGCACATATGTGTGGACCTGTCCAATATAGGTGGATGTATCCATTTGAACGGTTGATAGGAGCATTCAAGCGAATACTGAAAAATAGAGCAAGGGTTGAAGGTTCGATTTGTGAGGCTTTCTTAGCAAAGGAAACTTCAAGTTTTGTTTCTTTCTACTTTGAATCATATATCTTATCGAGGCGAACCCGTGTGGGAAGAAATGATGGCGGGGGAGACACAATTAAAGCTTCTTTATCAATATTTAATAGACCTAGTCGCAAGGTTGGAAAAGCTAAAGATCATTGGTTAGATGAACGGGGCAAGGCCGTGACTCATTTGCATATTCCACTTAATGAAAGCAAAGTTAGCCTTTTCTATATGTAAGTGCACAAATCTTTTATTAAATAGTTAATTACACTTGTTCTACTAACGAATCCCATAGCTTATCAACTCTAGTCCTACTTTCATAAAGGTTTTGGAAAGAAACATGTACTGGAGAAAGCAATGACCGATTTCTCCCTTGGTTTGCATCATATGTAAGTGTATAGATTCATATCATTTTATTGTAAAGGATGCATTACCTAGTAATCACATATCACTTCTATTAAATAATTTGTTGTATGTTCCTAACTAGGTTCAAAATCAATGCAATGAAATTATTGATCCTGGTTTGCAATCACTTTCTTGGGGTCCTTTAAACAAAGCAACAAGTTGTCTAATTTATAAAGTAAATGGATATACATTTCATACTCTTGCAAGGGCAAAAGGAAAAAAACGATAACACCGGTGTGTTTGTTAAAGGTGATGCAGGCAACGGGGAAAGTGATTGGTTTGGAGTATTAGAAGATATACTCAAGCTTGAATACACTGGTGGTGACTCTAATCGAGTTGTTTTGTTCAAATGTCAATGGTATGATCCAAGTCTTCCAAATGGAACATGTATGCATAATGACTACAAAATAACTGAAGTCAACCATAGTAAAAGATATCGCCACTATGATCCTTTCATTGTCGCCCAAAAAGCTAAACAAGTTTACTTCTTACCATATCCTGGAAATTACAAATCTATGTGGCGTGTTGTTGTAAACAGTAAACCAAGAGGTCTAATTGAAACCAATCATGTACATATAGAGGAGGATGAGGAAGAGATGATGTAGCTTATCAAGTGGATGAGAGCAATCCTTCTAGGATTTCTAACACTGTAATGAATGAACTTTTGATGGTGTAGAATTTCACAAATGAAATCTCGTTGCAAGTATAGTTTCTAAACCAACAATAATCCTTTCATACAAAAATTTGGTTGTCACAAGTAACAAATCCCTATAAAAATAACCGAAGTATTCAAACCTCGGGTCGTTCTCCCTAGGAATTGCAATAAAGTGATCTTGTTATTGGTTAGAGGTATGTTTTGGGGTTTTTGGAATAAGAAACAAGAACTATAAATTGCAAAAGAAATAAACTAACAACTAGAAAAGCTCTTGGCAAGGCATGAGAACTAGAAGTCCTATCCTAGCTATCCTTATCAATTGTGATGAGTATTGCCCATTGCTCCCACTTAGTTAACCTCTAACTATGAAGGAAAGTCAAGTGGATGAATTAACTTGATTCCACAAGTCCTAACCTAATCATGATGAAAGACTAGCTTTAGTGGCATTCAAGTTAATTAGCAACTTCTAATTATCAATCAACAAAGGAGTTTGATAACTCAAGTGTCATTAATTACTCTACCTATGCCAAGAGGAACAAAATCTAACTCATAGCTAAAAGAAGCATTTCATCAAACACATAAAAGGCAATAAAGGTAAACATATGAATTGCAAGAATTAAAGAGAGATCTAACTACAAAGGCAATAGATCCATAATAGAAAATCAAATCAAACATGAGAAGACATGGAAATCATAAATTGCATTGAAAAGGAAATAGAGATCTACATAAGAATTCATAAAGAAAAAGGAAAATTGAAGCAAGAGAAGAAGGAGATCTAGATCTAGAAGAAGAGAACTAAAACCTAATCCTAATCCAAATTCTAGAGAGAAGTGAGAGCTTCTCTCTCTAGAAACTAACTTTCCCTCCAAAACTAAACTAAACTAAACTAATGGTAACTACATACTTGATCCCTCTTCATTCCTTGGGTTAAATAGCATCAGAGATGAGTTGGATTTGGGCCTAGGAAGCCCAAAAATCGCCCCCAGCTGATTACCTTTAAGTGAGTCTCGTGTGAGCACCGACGCGTACACGTACATCACGCGTGCCCGTCGCTTGATGATTTTGCTTTCCACGCGTGCGCGTCGCGTCGCCATGCGACCTCACAATCCATGCGTGTGCGTCTTCTGTGCGTGCGCGTCGTTGATTTCATCCCAAATCCTTGCTTTTCCATGATTTCTCCACTTTGCATGCTTTTCTCTCCATTCCTTTGATCCATTCCTAGCCTTTTCGACCTGAAATCACTAACAAACATATCAAGGCATCTAGTGGAATCAAAGGTGAGTTAAAATCAACCAATTAAGGGCCTAAAAAGCATGTTTTCACACTTAAGCACCAATTAGGAGACAATCATGAAACCATGCTATTTCATTGAATAAATGTGGGTAAAAGGTCATAAAATCCCCTAAATTAAGCACAAGATAAACCCTAGAAATGGGGTTAAAGAATAGCATGTCCTCATGCTAAATCAAGAAAGAAACAAAGGGTATCAACATTTATTCAATGTAAACTAACTAAATGCAATCTACCTATATGCAACTATCTATATGAATGCAACTACATGGTCAAAATAAATCAATTTCCAAGAGAACATATAGAGGCACAAGGGCCAAGGACTAGCAAATCAAATCCACAATTGAATTGAGTTAGTAAAGGTTTTACAAACTTGCAAGAAAAGTGATGATTGTAGGTGAAAACATGTAATTGAGCAATCGAATCCTCACCGGTAGTGTTTGCACTCTAGTCGCTCAAGTGTTTAGGGTCGATTCACTCAATTCTCCCCTAATCATGCTTTCCAAGATTTATTTTTCATCTAACAATCAACAAATATTTCATGCATGCATACACATATCATGAGATCTTTTCATAGGTTGTAATGGGACTAGGGTTAAGGTAGGATGCATATTTGGTCAAGTGGACTTGAAATTTGAATCTTTGATAAGCTTAGACTTTCCACCTAACCTATGACATCCTATACAATTCAAAGCTAACCTAACTACCCATCTTTCACTTTTTCACATACTCATGCATTCTTTTCTTGATCATAACTCATATGCATTGATTATTATTGAGCTTCGCTTTGGGATATTTTGTCCCCTTTTTATTTCTTTCTTTTTTTTCTTTCTTTTTTCTATTTTTTTTTCATATATATATTTTGTAATAAAGTATATACAAAAGCATCAATGCACATGGTTTTACATTTACTTAACACATGAGTATATACCCAATTCCCAAATATAGAAATACAAAACAAAAACACCCTTTTCTCAACCAATGTCCCAAGTTTTTCCACACTAGAATGATACACACACACTAGCCTAAGCCAATCAAAGATCCAAATTAAGGACATTTATTATTTTTCGCTTAAAGGCTTGTAATGTGCTAAAATTAAGAACAAAGTGGATTAATTGTAGGCTCAAAGTTGGCTAACAATGGAAGATAAAAGGTAAGGCTATTTGGGTAGGTGAGCTAAATAAAATGATGGCCTCAATTATATAAATGCATATCTACACAAAGTAATGGACATAAAGAATCAAACAAATCAAAGATTACAATCATAGAAAGAGAATAATGCATACAAGAAGGAAAATAAGTGGTTATAAGATGTAACCACACAATTAGGCTCAAATCTCACAAACTTGTGTTCTTAGCTCAAAACATGTTCCACAATATATATATATAATTCCAGCAAGTTCAATGAAAGATTTTTTACTCAAATCAATTGGGATGCCCTATATATAATTTCTCGAAAAATTTCATTATTTTGACTAAGCTTATTATGTATACATGCAAAATAAGAATCCTAAAAGACCTAAAAAAATGAAATGCACAAGTGTTGGGATTAGAAACTTGTCACCCAAAAGTGCCGATTGATTGGACAACCTCCCGACACTTAAAAATTTGCACCGTCCTCGGTGCATTCAAAGATGAGAAAGGGGGTACGGCGACTCTCTGGATTGCTACCTTCAGCTGGTAGGTCAACCGGTTGCTGCGTGTCCTTTCTCCACTTCCGTTTTAGCTTATAATGACTCTATCCTGAAAATAGAAGACCGGATAGTAAGAACAGTAAATGCAAAAGCAAGGAAGCATACATCGTTGGAATGAGGTAAATCACTAGAATGGAGTGAGTGACCCATTGTGTGACATTAATGAAACAAGTGTGTAAGTTCTAAGATGCATGCGGTTTAGAACACACACACTAACATGAAAAGAACCATGTCACAATTACACAAAAAGGAACATGCACTTCACTCATTCTAGTGTGCTTGAGGTGCTTTAAACTTGTAGGTCACGATAACCGAATAATAAATAAAGAAGCATGAAAGCATTCAAGCCAAAAACATATGGATGCATATAATCAAGAAACATAATGCATTAAGGTAAATGCACATCATCCATTAAGAGATTTCCTACTCAAAGGAAAGAATTCAAATCACATGGTGGCCAAATCATGCAATTCAAAAAGGTTTAAAAGCTTGAAGGCAATTCTCATGTACTTGGCGTTCACAAAAGTTAAGCATGAAAGAATTAAAAACCAAGTAATGAATTCTAACCTCAATCAAGGGGATCTAACAACTGATATTTACAAAAATGATGTTTAAATAACATCTTATCAATGATTAGCAGCAAGAGATAGTAAACAAGATTAATAATCCAACACTTATAATGAAAAAGAGAAAAATGAAATGAAAAGTAAACTAACTAAAAAATTAACTAATCAACTAAAGGAAATGGTTATAAATGGTGTTTAGGAGTGTTGGATGAGGGGTAGGAGAAGAGAAAAAAAAAGGAGAAGGAAAGGAATGGAAGGAGGAGAAGAAAAGAAGTGTAGCAAAGGACGGGTATCCACGCGTACGCGTATGTCATGCGTGCGCGTGGGTTGAGGTGAAATGGACGTGACGCATACACGTGTAGCATGCGTGCGCGTCGATGGGTTATTTCAAGAGCGACGCGTACATGTTGTGTACGTGTATGCGTGAGTTGGCTTGCGCGAAAGGCACAGCGCGCGCGCAGTGTTCGCACAACTCTCGGGTTAATGTATGGAGGAATGGAACTTCTACATCCACGCTTACGCATAGGTGACGCGTGCGCATGGATTGGCCGAAAAGCTTGGGGCATGCGTACACGTGTAGCACGCGTGCGCGTGGGTTGATGCTCTGTTTTTCAAAATTTTTCATGTTTTTGCACCAAACCAAGCATTCCAAACCTCCAAATAGCTACCAAAACACCATAAAACCTTATTTAACACACCAAACTACCATCTAAACTCAACAAACCAATTAAAACAAGAAATTCAAACTATTACCAATATGTACAAAAGAGAAAAAGGAAAGATTTTACCATGGTGGGGTGTCTCCCACCTAGCACTTTTGTTTATTGTCCTTAAGTTGGACTTATGGGGAGCTCCTCTCAAGGTGGCTTGTGCTTAAATTCTTCTTGGAACTCCCACCAACGCTTGGTTCTCCATTGTGCCCCAAGATTTCTCATGAGTTGCACCAAGTCTTGATGGAGTTCTTCACAAGCTCCCAAAGTCGATCCACTTTTTGTAATCCAGGATCCCACACTTTATTTTCACACCCGTCTTGAAGTTGATCATTATCAGCCCATCCGGGTGGCACGCAAGATGAATTCTCAATGAAGTGCCCAACAATCCTCCTAGACCCATCTAGTTAAGCACTAGTCCAACCCTTGTAGTTAACCCTTGAAGTATCAACCAAAATGAGCCTTGATTTGCAACGCCAACCACAAAACATCTTTCTCTTACACTTCATCCCGCAAAGCATCCTAAGTTGACCATCCATTTCAAGCAAGCCATACTCAACTGGAACAATAAAGCTAATAGAGATGGATTTTACCCACTCAAGTGAAGGAGTAGACGACAACCTAGGTAAAGAGGCTTCCAAGGATTTTGACAAAGCGTATCCAACTCCCGTCCTTCTCTTTCTAAGGACTTCCACCTCTTCACAAGATTCCTCAAATGAAATCCTTTATTCAACAATTTTATCTAAGCCCTTTCCCTTACACAAATCAAAATCAGGAGGATGAGAGATGTTTACCTCCACAATGCTTTCAAATCCACCGGGGGAAGGTTCTTCATGCTCAAAGGATTCTTCACCACTAAGATTTGATGTTTGATCTTCATCACCAAGGGAACTCAATTCTTGCTCTATCCCGTCCAATTCTTTATAAGGGATATGCCTTGGGGGTTGTGCACATTCCTCCTTAGCATCAAATTCAATCTTCTTAGAGGGATTTTCTTCAACTCTATGTTCCCATGGAAGGTCCGCATCTCCTAAGTGTTCAACCACTTCTTCCTTTTCTTCAACAATGGTAGCTTCCTCCAATTGTTCCAACACAAAGCAACTTCCCTCATTTCTCACCGGCATTTCAAATCTATGTTCTTCACTCGATTCTCCACATATTGCCATGGGAGTTCCTTGAGTGTCCAAGCATTAGGAGGCTAATTAGTTTGCTACCTCATCTAAGGTGGCCATGAATTCTAGCACCTCCCTTTTCATCTCTTCTTGTCCTTGAACAAGAACATCAAGGTTGTCATCTATTGGAGGTTGGGGTAGATAGAAGGGTTCATCATCTTGGGGGAAGGGTTCATAGTAGGAAGGTGGTTCTTCTTGATAAGGATGTGGCGGTTCAACACTCTCCAATTTTTTCACGTGTTGCACAACACACTCCATGGTTGCTTGAAGTTGATCCAATGCTTCCTTGAGACAATCCCTTGACTCTTGTTCCACTTGGATAACATGATTAGGATCATATGGCTCTTGGATCGATGGACATGAATATTCTTCCATGGGATGTTGTGGTGGAAGGTAGAATTTATCTTGTGGTTAAAAATTTCCATACATTGGAGGTGGTTTATCTTGGTAATAATATGGAGGGGTGGCTCTTGAAAGTGGTGATGTTGGGATGGTAGTGGCTCTATACGTAGTTCATATGGCTCATATGGTTGTTGGAATGGTGGATATGGATTAGGGTCATATGAAGGTGGTTGGTGAAAAGGGGCTTGTGAGTACGGTTGAGGGTTATGTTGAAGGTATGGCTCATAGGCATATGGTGGTGATTCTTTAAAGTCACAAGGAGATTCACAATAGCCATTAGATTGATATGCATCATAGAATGGCTCTTTTTCATAGTGTCTTGGTGGAGGTTATTGCCATGAAGATTGATCATATGCATATGGCTCCTCCCACCTTTGATTGTCCCATCATTGATACACATCCTCATTGAAGCTCTCATTTCCTACAACATGGTTAGAACCAAACTCATAGCCAAAGTGAGGATTCATAATGAAAAGAGAAATTAAAAAACAAAAGCTAATAAGAAATAATGAAACAAAGTCCTAAAACTAGCAAAAACTAACAAGCAATCCAAAAATCAAGCTATTCACAATATTCACATATATACAATAACCAATAACATAACACCATTGCAACTCCCCGGCAACGGCGCCATTTTAGTGGATGGAAAAATTGAAGGTTTAGAATTTCACAAATGAAATCTCGTTGCAAGAATAGTTTCTAAACCAACAATAATCCATTCATACAAAAATTTGGTTGTCACAAGTAACAAACCCCTATAAAAATAACCGAAGTATTCAAACCTCGGGTCGTTCTCCCTAGGAATTGCAATAAAGTGCTCTTGTTATTGATTAGAGGTATGTTTTAGGGTTTTTGGAATAAGAAACAAGAATTGTAAATTGCAAAAGAAATAAACTAACAACTAAAAAAGCTCTTGGCAAGGCATGAGAACTAGAAGTCATATCCTAGCTATCCTTATCAATTGTGATGAGTATTTCCCATTGCTCCCACTTAGTTAACCTCTAACTATGAAGAAAAGTCAAGTAGATGAATTAACTTGATTCCACAAGTCCTAACCTAATCATGATGAAAGACTAGCTTTAGTGGCATTCAAGTTAATTAGCAACTTCTAATTATCAATCAACAAAGGAGTTTGATAACTCAAGTGTCATTAATTACTCTACCTAGGCCAAGAGGAACAAAATCTAACTCATAGCTAAAAGAAGCATTTCATTAAACACATAAAAGGCAATAAAGGTAAACATATGAGTTGCAAGAATTAAAGAGAGATCTAACTACAAAGGCAATAGATCCATAATAGAAAATCAAATCAAATATGAGAAGACATGGAAATCATAAATTGCATTGAAAAGAAAATAGAGATCTACATAAGAATTCATAAAGCAAAAGAAAAATTGAGGCAAGAGAAGAAGGAGATCTAGATCTAGAAGAGAACTAAAACCTAATCCTAATCCTAATCCTAGAGAGAAGTGAGAGCTTCTCTCTCTAGAAACTAACTTTCCCACCAAAACTAAACTAAACGAAACTAATGGTAACTACATACTTGATCCCTCTTCATTCCTTGGATTAAATAGCATCAGAGATGAGTTGGATTTGGGCCTGGGAAGCCCAAAAATCGCCCCCAGCAGATTGCCTTTAAGTGAGTCTCGTGCGAGCACCGACGCGTACGCGTACATCACGGGTGCGCATCGCTTGATGATTTTTCTTTCCATGCGTAGGCGTCATGTACGCGTACGCGTCACCATGCGACCTCACATTCCACGCGTGTGCGTCTTCTGCGCATGCGCGTCGTTGATCTCATCCCAAATCCTTGCTTTTCCATGATTTCTCCACTTTGCATGCTTTTCTCTCCATTCCTTTGATCCATTCCTAGCCTTTTCGACCTGAAATCACTAACAAACATATCAAGGCATCTAGTGGAATCAAAGGTGAGTTAAAATCAACCAATTAAGGGCCTAAAAAGTATGTTTTCACACTAAAGCACTAATTAGGAGACAATCATGAAACCATGCTATTAGTCTTAAGCACAAGATAAACCCTAAAAATGGGGTTTATCACACTGAGCCTCCTATTAGTCTTAAGTCTCCATTTGGAGAGGACCGCATTGTCGAATTGTCCATCGGCTCTATTTTTGGGGCTAATAAAAATGAATATGATGATGTTGCAGACTTTGATGATGATATCGATTTTTAATAGGGTAATCATTTTTAATATTTGACTTGTCTTTAACATTATCTTAGCTTGTATTGTTTTAATATTCTCTTTAATATATATGTAGGTCATGGCTTCTCGAGTCAAGGGTAAAGGTGTCAAGGGTCATAAAGGTTCTCGCACCACCGCCGCAGCCGCTATTTCAACCACCTCCACCTCTTCTAGGACTTTGGTTGTGCCAGATTTTCAGCCAGGACCACTTAGCCAGCAATTGTATTTAATGGTACCTAATCCAAGCTACACGGGTCTTCCTCCACCAAGTTGGCCTACTCCAGAATGTATAGGTCCCCCTCCTCCACCCCCTCCTCCAATTTTGATTCCTCCTCCGCCTTGCAATTCCAGTCTATTAGTTGATTCAGAGACATCTGAAAGCTCTAATACATCTCCTCCATCAGAGACTACATCAGTTCCTAATAGTGTTACAAAAGAAAGATTGGTTCCAAATAGAAAAACTAGGTAAAATTTGGATCTCTACATAACTAAATACAAGTTGGAAGGAGTTCTAAAATAACCATATATATTAATTTTGATTATGAATTTTATTAATTTTGTTTGTACATGTGTTAACTAGTTATATGATTCATGATTATGATTAAAGTGCCAATAGACTAAAGATATGTGTTTACTACTATATTTAGTACCTAGATTGTTAATCAGCAAATTAAATAAGGTGGAATATCGCTGCTTTTATTTGTTGATGAATTTCATTAGATTTGATGCAGTAAAAAATATATCTTTTGATATATTTGTATTAGTTTATTTTTGTCTAAATAAAATAAATGTTTTATTTTGGAATTTGGAGTGATCAGTGATCTGAATGAATGTGTACTAAACTAACCCTATGACAGATAAACCTTAGCTTTAACTAATGAAAGAAAGACTTTTGACAAAAGAAGACATGTTAGAAGCTTTTCCTGTAGGGAAGTGGGAAATATTTTAGTGCCTTTTATGAAATTGTTAAATGTTAATTAAAAGCAAAGGAAATCAGATCACAGGATAAAAATTATGCATAAAAATAGTTAATATCTTTTAATAAAATTGTCTGCCTTAATAATTATGGAGCAAGTTAGATCCTGGCCGGCTACGAGGAACAATTCCAACTGTGAGAGGAATCATGCAAATTATATGTTACTTTTAATTTCATGTTGTTTGATGCTTAAAAGTTAAAATACTTTAGTATTACATCTCCTTTTTAGTATGAAGAAGTAAGGTAGAAGTTATTGAAGGCATTAAAAAAACGAAATCCACCCAACTGAAAACACACTCTCCCCTTTTTACTGTTGGGACTATGAAAATGAATAACAACCCTTTCTTGACTTAAAACTATTTTTTTAGTTTTCTAATTTGTCAATTCTTTATGAAATTATCAGTTGGTTACCTTTCCCTCCTGGTTCTCAGAAGATTACAGAGATAATCAAGAAACGATATGATAAACTGTACAAAAAGTTTGGAGATGTCCCTCTTCCGACAAAGAAGCTTTGGTTTAAGGAGTGGAAGATAAAAGTAACATATATATCTTGCAAATCATATAAATTATTCTAAGAACAAGATTATTTTCTTATGAATATTGTTATGTGGAAACTTAATTATAATTATGTTCATATTGATGTTTGCATGACACTAGATATGAATGAGAATTTTGTTGGATTGAATTTAAAATTTGATTGATTGATTGCGTGACACCAGCAGGAGGGTGTTGTGGGGTTTTCATTTGGGGGATGATTCTCATAATAAAGCAAGTACGACTTTTGAAGTTTATCGCACCACTAGCACCATTAGCACCATTTCCTTACATGAACCTCCTAAAAGATATAAAGTTCCTCCTGTTTGTGTCTTTATTATTATTTAGTTTAATGTGAATTTATGCAAAGTTGCAAACTCTTGCTAATGCAAGCTTAAATATATACCTCATCAGTCACTAAATTTGGGATATTATTTAAGTATCATTGATAGTTATGTCTTGTCTGTAAGTAGCAACTTGATGAGTATGGGAAGGATAGCTTAATTTAAATTCTTATATCATGTTACCCTTTTTATATGCAGAGCCACTTTCTTATTGATGATGATGATGATGAAGAGTTTTTTTGGAGGGCTTTCAAGTATAGGACAAGTAAGCGATTTAGCCAAATGATGTCAGATATCCGTGACGGTGTGGATACAACCCATGAATGGCTAATTCCTGCTTACAAAAATGTGTTGAAAAGGTACTGGGAAATGGATGAGAAATGGAAAATATAAGAAAAAAAGCAAGGGAGAATCGAGCATCACTCTTAGGTGGTTCTGTCCATTGCGGTGGTTCTATTCCATTGAGCTCAACTATAGAGAGGATGGTAACATAATTTAAGTGGCTTTAGATCTTATTTAATAGACATCTATTTATGTAAAATTTTTCTTATTTTGTGTTTTATGTGAAACAGAAGAGGCAGTTAAGCCGTACACCAACCCACGAGGAAGTCTTCAAGGAATCTCACACACTTAAAAGTGACAAGTCTAAATGGGTGGACAAGCGCTCTCAAGACACTCATGTGAGATATAGTATAAATGTTAAATTAATGTACATGCTGCCACTTAAATATTTATGTACACACATGCATGTATGTATATATACAACTAGGAATGCTTAATTAGTTTAGGGTGTGATTAAGTGAAAGATGAGTTGTTAAATTAATAGTTCAATTAGTGGATTGATTTGAGAGTGGAGAGCAAGAAGAGGAAAAAGAAATGGTGAAAGAATATTAATTAAATAAGTGGAGAGATTGGCATCAAAGAGAGAGAAGGTAATTGATTTCGTGTCCCATAATAAAACCTATCTTCTTCTGAATTTGATGCAATTTTTCCCAACAAGTTGTATTTGATGTGACTATATTGTTTGAAACTTTATTTATATAATTGATATAATCATTGTGCAATAGGAGAAGTTTATAAAAAAATTAGCAGAAGTTCAAGCCCAACATGCCGAGGCTCAAGCACAGGGAATCATGCTACCACCAATTGATGAAGACTTGATTTGGGAGGAAGTGTGTGGTGGGCAAAAGAAGAATCGAGTTTACGGAAAAGGGGCATTCTTTTCTAGCTCTATCAAGTCTGAAACTACTTCTGCCGATTCTGTATCTGGAAGAGCATCTAGAAATCAAAATTCTGTTCCTGATTTGCGAGAAGAGATTCGTAATCTCAATGAAGAGCTTTTTCAGTGTGTTACTCAACAAACAGATGAGCGTATTAGTAAGTTATTAGATACACGCTTGGCTCCTTTGGAAAAGGCTCAAAAAAATTAGAAAAGTTGGAACGGGCAATTGGAAAGGTTCAGAAGGTAAAGCTAAAACAGAAGAGATGGAATAAGGCTTATATTAGTTATTATGAGAAGGTTAGAGCGTCAAGTAGTTCTAGTGTTATTCCACTACCACTGCCACCGCTGCCACCCTCAATCTCTTCGGATGAGGACTATGATGATGATGAGGATGAAGATGACACTGAAGACTATAGCTGATAGTTTTAGTATGGTTGAACATTATACTAAGAATTATAGTTGATGATCAATACACTTTGTTTATGTTTTGAATTATATTGACTTGCTTGTTTATAGTACTTTTCTTTTAGTTTGATAATACAATGAATTTGTTTATTTTTTGAAATATTATAAATATTCGAATACAAATTAGATAAAAATTTATATTAAATTTATATTTATTTTGTATAAAAACAATTTTATTTTGCAATGGAAAAATCTAAAATAAATTCTATTTTACCTTATTGACGAATTTACAGAAGAATTTTCTGTTTGTATTCAGAGTTAGGGATGGTTTACCAAGGTTACAATTACAGACGAAAAATTTGTTGCCAATTACCAACGGAAACTCCATCGAAAAATCTGTCTCTAATTACCGACGGAAAATCCGTCGGAAAATCTGTCTCTAATTACCGACAGAAAATTCGTCAAAAAATCTGTCTCTAATTACTGACGAAAAATCCGCAAAAAACCTGTCTCTAATTGCCGATGAAAAATCCGTTAGAAAGTTTGCCGTTTTAGGGAAATAGAGGGGAGAATTTACCGAGGAAAAATCTGTCGGTAACTGGTAAAAATTTGTCGTTAAATTACCGACGGAAAAAAATCCGTCGGTAAATAATTTCCGACGAGGCTTTTGCAGAGGGACAAAATCTGTCGGTAATTTCATCGGTAACCGAAAATCCGTTTGTAATAAAGACCAAATCTGTTTGTAAATCTGTATTAAGCAATTTTCTAGTTGTGAATAGCTTTGGCTTCTGAATTCCATAAGGTCACCTTAATACAACCGGTACCATCAGTAAGGATGACAACAAGGTGATACCTATAAACACAACACAATATTAATGGGAATTAGGAACACCAAGCTGTATTGTGACAGATGCAAAAAAAATGCACATTAATACATCCTTATTGTCATCAAATTACCTGAGAGTGTCATTAAACCCCACCTTTCTACAATGGTCACATCAATAGCTGTCCTTATTTGGCTACACTTTTCTGGGACATGTGTTGCACGATACGTAGAACCAATCCTTCAAATCCACATCGACAAAAACTATGGTACCAACAACCCAACAGGATGTCTCCTAACCATTAAAAAAGCATAACCTCTTTCAATCAACAGATTACATAAAATAAAGGAATGTTTAAACTCAAAAACTAAACCAAGAAGCTCACATGGTCCAAGTTTAGAACTTCTTCCATTGACTTGATTGGAGTTATTCCCTGGGATTCATCATACAAGGAAGTTTGGCCATGACTCTCAATAAGATTGATTCTCTGAGAAGCTAGATCACCTTGCTCAAGTAAACTACATAACACAAAAATATTGAACATAAAACAACACAGTCTTTTTTGGTAAAAAACTTATCCATATTTGAAGATAAAAAACTAAAGAAATGAACCTTCACTTTTTTTCATTTTTGCATACCTCTTTTTGAAACTAATAACAGCAGGGAAGTCAGCGTTACAATATACTCGAGAAGGATCAAAGCTACTTTGGATGTTAACATCATTCAAATACACATATGGTTTAAAAAGCTGGGCAACCATAACTAATGGCTCACAATCTGGCCTATGTAAAAATGTAACCACTTCATCAACAAAGTTGCCAAATAGAGTACACTTCATCTTATGTCCTATAAAAACATAGGTTGAATGCATGAATAAGAACACCACCAAAGTCACACACAAACACCTAATATAAAATAAATTATAACCCCATCAAAATAATTTATTCAAAATTGATTCAACAACAAAAGGAGTCTCAAGAAAACAAACTCTAAATCCTTCAAATAAACCACTATGCGTTTAGTGTGTTGCCCAGTTTTGGTTACCAAATCTCTTACATTTTCTTTAGCTACCACATGACCAATGCAATCTACATAAGACATTGAAAACATATTCCAATCACTAATTCTTCACTCAAAATCAAGGTGACCAAGAATCAAAGCAACCATAACAACTTAGAATGAAAGTCCCAATACTAACTGATCAGGTGGTTTTGAGCGACGACCAAAGCCATTGACTCAATTTCTTCATACTTTGTGAATCGATACGGGTTGAAAAGAAATGTGTCAGGAGTGAGTCTAGACACAGGCGTTTTCATATAAAAGCTTAGTTTATATTTGTGAGGTGTAGTCCTCACTGAATTTTTATAGCCTTGCACAATAAAATTCTTCAGGGAATAGATTTCATGATCGCAGATAACACTCCTAAATATCACAATGTTGTTCCTCGGTATAGTATAATGGATCCGATCACCCTATGAACAAAAGCCAACCACACAAAAATAAAGTAAGAAAAATTTAATAAAAACGTTAATAAACCCATAGGCTTCATCACACTAAAATAATAAATGATATCAATACACGATACACTTACCCATTCATCCTGAAGGATCATCTCAATGCTAAAAACTTCATCTGGATTCCACTGACTCAAAACCTCGTACATTCGAACAACGCCCACCACCACAGACCATTCTAGTTTAGACGGGTTAATGTCTACCACACGATCAAATCCATGGGTTGTACTATTTGAAACATTAAGCATTGCCATCTGAAACTGCCTCTATAGTGTATACATGGTGCGCAAAATTAGAACTCGCACAACTGAACCGGCAAGTGCATCGGGTCATCCAAGTAATACCTTAGGTGAATGAGGGTCAATCCCACGAGGATTGTTGGATTGAGCAAGCAGTTGTTATCCTACAGATCTTAGTTAGGCGATTAGAAAAGAGAGTTGTTGTTGTTGGATTTGCATAAACAAGAAAGTAAAGAAAAGCAATTAAAGATTGGAAAAAAGATAATATACGGAAGTAATTAAGACCTCGAAGATACTTATCCTTCCAGATTAATACTTCTTACTGACTAATTTAACAACGAATGATTCATTCAATGGTAAGGCTGTAAGTGATCAAAGCCATGGTCAGTGGTCATTGATCTCCTCTGATCCACATCAAATGTCAGGGTCAGTGGTCATTCAATCTGAACGAGGGTGAAGCTCACGCAATTCAATCTCTGATGACCCTACTCAAAACGCCACAGACAAGGTCAGATCTTCCGGATCAGAGAATGAAGCTCAGGATTCTAGCCTTAGCGCCATAGAAATCTCAATTACCCATGACTAACGAGATTTTATGTCACTTATCCCAATTAGCCCAGATACTCTGTTGGGATCTGTGATGCATTCTCAAGCTACAGCTCAATACTATCCTGTCAGGGACTCGCAAGAACTCATGTAGACTAAGGGATCATACTTCCATTCCACCCCAAATTCATAAAGATGAAGAACGAAAATGCATCATAGAATGGAGTCAAACATATATTAAAGTAGAAAAGTAATGATATTAATCCATGGGAATAAGCAGAGCTCCTATCTTTAACTTAGGAGGTTTAGTTGCTCATACTTTACAGAAAATAGATAAGGTGTAATGTAATGTGTCTGTGCTTCTCCCCTCCTGGGAGGCCTAATCCTCAGGAGGAAGGAAGTTCCTTATTTATAATAAAAACTCTAAGACTAAACCTAAAAGATATTGTTCTTAATTAAAAATTACAAAAAAAAAATAAAATAAGCTAAGAAGTGTTAAAATTCACTTTGGGGCCCACTTGGTGAGTGTTTGGACTGATGCCTGGCATTCAACTTAGATGAGTGGGTGTTGAACGCCCTCTAGGGGGTGTCCACACTGCCTTGTGCTCCCTTGGTGGCATTGAACGCCAGTTTTGGGTGTTCAACGCTGGCCTTGGTCCTTCTTGGGCGTTGAACACCAGAAAGGGGGTAAGTTGGGCATTCAACGCCCATTTTGGGCAGTCATTTCTAAAGAAAAGTATAGACTATTATATACTTCTAGAAAGCTCTGAAAGTTATCTTTCCAACGCTGTTGTGAGAGCATCAATTTGACCTCTGTAGCTCAAGATATGCTCGTTGGACTGCACAGAGGTTAGGATTTGACAACATCTGCTATCCTTTCTTTGCCTCTGAATTAGACTTTGCCAAAACTTGCTAATTTCACCCAAAAATCACCTGAAATCATAAGAAAAGCACAAAAACTCAAAGTAGCATCCAAAAGGTGAATTTTGCACTAAAACATACTAAAACTTGATAAAATGTAACTGAAAACACTAAGAAAATGGTATAAAATATCTGCTCATTAATATACCTTCTACACTAACTTATCAGACAAACATGTATATGTATAGCATCAGCTTCACACAAGGAAGACTAAAAAGTTGTCATAAAAAGTTGCCATTGAAATGTATTAACAGTGCGGGTAAGTTTAACATCCTTTATGCATGCTTAATCCAAGTTGGCGATCCTGCAAGTTACTTATCAACCAATGAGAAAACAGAGAATTAAGTTTATTGTATGTCTAACCTTGGGATTGTCAAAACCAAATTGGTGACTGAGAAGGACAAAGTTGGGGAGTAACCAAATGCTTCATACCAGTAACCAAATTGCATGTCTAACCTTGGGATTGTTGAAACCAAATTGGTGACCGAGAAGGACAAAGTTGGGGAGTAACCAAATGCTACATACTAGTAACCAAATTGGTGAGTAAGCTTTGTCACCTCATTGATAAGAACGTGTCAATGTATTAGGCAATATGGGTTTGTATCACTGTTTTGCTATTCTACTTTTATTAATATAAAGATGATAGAGTAAATGTGTAAATATTTTTGTTGTTGTAATGCGGGCCTTTCACTTGGCCGGGTGAATTGATTTTTTGTTTTTGCATATATAACTTTTTGTTGTTGGCTAATTTGGACAAGAAAAAAGCTAACAGATTGGGGCTTATGCAAATGTGGAATTAATGGTTATGTTGTATACAAAGACAGTTTTGTTGTAGATAGACATAGTTATTTAAATAACAAGATAATTATAAGTTTTTATTTTCTGACTTATGGGCCTCAGTTGGACCATATGAAAAGATTTTTTTGTTTAGAAATGCATTAATGTGTATTTTATGTTTACTTTGGAGAATTAAAAAATGAATAAAACTCTACATCCAAGTCATAATCCACCAAATTATACCAAAACACAGCTCCGCACTCTATCACCACCAATCATACCGCAATTTTGAATACATATCATTCCAACATGGTCGATCATACCAACACAATTATTAACATTCATATATCCACATTCAATATTTTCATTTATCACCATAAAAAATATCATTCATCAATCTTTTCACCACATCAACTACATTCATATCATAAAACCATTAAATTTATCATGCCTCATCAATTCAACATACATTGTCAACTAAAACTATCAATCAAGCTCCAAAAGTCATAATTTAACTTATCCTAGGTCGTCTAGCCTAAGTTTTCACAAGACATTATATATTAAATATGAGAAACCAAAACCATACCTTGGCTAATTTCCTCGTATAACCCAAGAACAACCCCACTAAGCAAGCTCGCTAATTTTCAAGTCAATTTGATCCTAAAACATCAGATTAACCAAAAATTTCAACACCTAAAACCATGAAATTTTTGAATTGGAGAAGAGAAAATAGGAACTAGGAATGTGATTTCCTCACCTTATAATGTACTAAGCTTTGTAGAGCTCGTCACTGCAGACGCGTGGCCGTAAACGGTGCGGCGATCGGAACTCTGAGCGAAAAGTTGTGTAGAATCAAAGGTTTGAGTGAGGGTTTACGAATGAAAAGTGTTCTTCCCCCTCTTGATAAATTCTCAGCATGTTTGCATGTGAATGGGGGAAGAGAATGAGCTGAGCACATTTTGTTTAAGTGAGTTAGGTGGGCCTTGGGCCCAATACGGGCCCGGTTCACCCGATTCGGCCTGTTCAACTTAATTTTTGGTCAAATTCTTTAAAATTAGTGTCAATATTCTTATTTTAATTAGCTCTATATCATTAAATTATAAAATTTAAGTTTCTAATTTCTTTAAATAATAATTAATTTATTGGCTAATTATTTATTAATTTCTCAAATTTTACATCCCTCCTCCACCATGAAGAACGACAACAATGAAGGGATGAACGAGAGAACAAGTCAAAGTGTGTAGCTTCTGTTTGGAAACCAGGTCGAATAGCGAGTTAGGGTTCGATTTCTTAGATCTGGGCCAACTTACGATCCCAGTCTTTGACCCCAGAAGAAAAAAAATGATACATCCAACCCCCACGATTATCCCTCTGTGCTCCTCTTGATGTCCAACAACTTCAATACAGACCACCTCCACATGTCCCGGCGTCCCGCTCTCCAGTATGATGCCCCAAGAATAACATGTCATTAAAACTAGCTGGGCGCCACCTTCCGATATCTGATGAAAATCTACCATTCGAACCCTAGTTCTCCATAAACCCTTTCCACAGCAAGCCTCTCCAATGATGGCTTTCTACATTCGTTGATTTTTTACACAATTTTTCACAATCCTTCTATATTATATTTTTTTAATTTTTTAGATTCTCTCTCCAATGATTTGTTGTTAAACACTATTCTTTACTGATGTGTTGATTTTTACTGCGCATTATTAGTGAATCTACCACGTATAAGTAATTCAAATAGTTCCCCACCTACAGTCAAATATGCCAAGTGTCACAACCAAATTGGTAAGTCTCTCATAGCCACCTTAGCCACAGACAAGTCAATGCCACCATATATATATATATATATATCATCTATTAACCAACTTGAGTTGGTGTGATTAATTTACTCTTTTATTTAAAGGGGGTTTAATTTATGTATTTAACAATTCATTAATTAATAATAAATTTTTAAATAAAATTAAATCCACAACAAATTAGTCAATTAAATACCAAAATCTACCAAACAACTAAAATGGATTAACTTGTCCTTAAAATAAATGCCTGAAATAGTTGTTATGTCAAAAAACTTTTTGTACTAAATTTATAAAATGTTTTAGAAAAGTAATTTGACTTAAGTTTATTATTTATGAAAATAAAAAAAATATGTACACATGTTAGATATATAAAATCGAGTTAAATTAAAAAGTTGATGCCAGGGCATTTTGGCCAGTTTCACTGACCTTTTCTTTACTGTTTTTAGGTTAGTTTCATGCATTTCTTTAGGAAATAAGCTAGTTTCGGTTAAATATTCACTTATGCCTTGACTCAAGCATACATTGTGTATTTTACATGATTTCATGAGGATTTTGCATAAGTTTAGTGACAAATATTATGTTGCATTACTCATGACTTGGACTGGAGCTTTAATGCACTTTGTTGCTTGATTTCAGGACCAAAAAGGAGCAAGAAAGGGGAGGTAACTTGCAAAGATTAATGAGAAAAGTGATTGCCAATAACACTCTAAAAAAAGCCATCATGCCCACGTTAGAGAGTCACGTTAACCAAGTTAACGTGAACTCTAACGTGGAGAAGAGAAGTTGAGCCAACGTTAGTGACAATGTTAAGTGTCACTAACGGTGTCGACAACTCTTCATCTTCTACGTTAGTTCCCACGTTAACCAAGTTAACGTGGAAGTTAACGTGACTCTTGGGGGTTGTGTGGTTGCTTCAACGTTAGTGAGAATGGTAAGTGTCACTAACGGTGTCGACAACTCTTCATCTTCTACGTTAGTTCCCACGTTAACCAAGTTAACGTGGAAGTTAACGTGACTCTTGGGGGTTGTGTGGTTGCTTCAACGTTAGTGAGAATGGTAAGTGTCACTAACGGTGTCGACAACTCTTCATCTTCTACGTTAGTTCCCACGTTAACCAAGTTAACGTGGAAGTTAACGTGACTCTTGGGGGTTGTGTGGTTGCTTCAACGTTAGTGAGAATGGTAAGTGTCACTAACGCTCCCGAACTTGGACTTTCACTAAATGATTAACGCTCCTTACGCCCTGAGCTTAAGTCTCTGCCCACTCCACACTTTCTCTCTGCAAGTAAAGCCAAGCCCAAATAAAGAAAGGAACTGCTTCAAACTCAAGATCCAAAGGCCCAAGACTTGAAGAGTGATCTAGAAGCTGAGAAGAGTAGTATATATAGGAGTAGCTTTGAATTGTAAAATAGTTTAGGAGGCTGAAGAATTACTCTCTGTATTTACTTTCTTTGCAATTTCTAGTTTTATGATGTATTCTCCATCTTTGTTTTCATCTTCAAGAGCTATGAACAACTAAACCCCTTTCATTGGGTTAGGGAGCTCTGTTGTAATTTGATGGATCAATACTAATTTTCATTGTTCTTCTTCTATCTTTCCTCTTGATTTTACTTGAAAGCTTTCGATCTTCATCCAATTGAGTAGTTATCTTGGAAGAGAAGCTATTCAAACTTGGATCTCTTTTGAACCTTGGAAGAGGAATGAAGAGATCAAGCTAGAAATGCTTTCTCATGCTGGACCAAATTGGGTTTGGATGGGTATGTGACTGTAACCCTCTCAATACTTGGTTTGGGAAATGCATGTGGTATAATTAGTGACCATACTTCATCTCTTCTCATGAGTAATTGACCAAGGAATTGGCTATTGATCAAGATTTGACAGAAT
>NC_029785.2:98016401-98034304 GCF_000816755.2 Arachis ipaensis | reverse complement strand
GCTTGATCAATCAATCCCTGTGGGATTCGACCTCACTCTATTGTGAGTTTTTACTTGACGACAACTTCGGTACACTTGCCGAAGGAAGATTTGTTGAGAGACAAGTTTTCCCCACATCAAGTTTATAGCGCCGTTGCCGGGGATTGATTGTGCATCAACAATGATTAGATTGGAAGATCACTAGATTGAGCATTTTATTTTGTGTATTTCATTTTCTGTTTGAGTGATTTACTTTTTGTTTTAGCTAAACTTCTTACCTTCTCCTCTACTCTTTTGTTTCTCTTTGTTATTTTCAAATTCTGTTTGCTAACCCACTAACTGTTTGATATATTGCATCACCCACAACTAACATCAATTCTGACACAAATACTGTCTGCACCTATTTTCTCTGCTTGTCATTGTTGGTTGTATGATAGGGAGAAGAAGTGGGGCTTCAACTTCCTTTGATTCTGAACCAGAGAGAACCTTCCTTAGACTAAGGAGGGAGGCAAAAGAAAAACGAGTAGTTGGTGCTAAAGAAGAGGAGGAACAGTTTGAGGAATACTTTGAACTAAACATGGAAGAAAATATGGAAAATCATCATGAAGAAGAGACTCACAACCATGGCAGAGGAGGTGGAGCAAATCATGCTGGAGAGGATAGAAGAGTTTTGGGCTCTTACATTAATCCAAACCCAGGCAATTGTGGAAGTAGCATCCAAAAACCAACAATCCATGCCAACAACTTTGAACTTAAACCACAGCTCATCACCCTTGTTCAGAACAACTGTTCGTTTGGAGGAGGTGTTCAAGAAGATCCCAACCAACATTTGACCACCTTCCTGAGAATATGTGACACAGTGAAATCTAATGGTGTTCATCCTGACGCCTATAGATTGCTCTTATTTCCCTTCTCACTCAGAGACAAGGCAGCCAAATGGCTGGAATCCTTCCCAAAGGAGAGCTTGACAACTTGGGAGGATGTGGTGAACAAATTCTTAGCAAGATTCTACCCTCCTCAATGAATCAATAGGCTGAGAGCTGAGGTTCAAACGTTCAGGCAACAGGATGGTCAGACTCTGTATGAAGCATGGGAGAGGTTCAAAGACTTAACAAGGAGGTGTCCACCTGACATGTTCAACGAATGGGTCCAGCTGCACATTTTCTACGAAGGGCTCTCTTATGAGTCAAAGAAGGCAGTAGACCATTCATCTGGAGGGTCCTTGAACAAGAAGAAGACCATTGAGGAAGCCATAGATGTTATTGAAACAGTAGCAGAAAACGACTACTTCTATGCTTCCGAAAGAGGAAACACAAGAGGAGTGATGGAGCTAAACAATGTAGATGCTCTGTTGGCCCAAAACAAGCTCATTACCCAGCAGCTGGCTGACCTCACCAAGAAGATGGAGATGAACCAAGTAGCAGCAATCTCCACTTCATCAACAACACAAGAAGGAGTAAACCAAGAAGCAGAAGGAAGTCAGGAGCAAGCCAACTACATTGGGAATTCACCAAGGAAAAACTATGATCCATACTCCAAGACCTACAACCCTGGATAGAGAAATCACCCGAACTTTGGGTGGGGAAGTGAGCAAGATCAAAACCAAGACCAGAGACGTTACAACTCCAACAACAATGCAGCTCACCAACAATTCACCCAGAGGACATCTCAACACCCCCACAATAACAACTCTCCACATACTTATCAAAACCAAAACAGCACATCTGCTCCGAATCACTCATCAATTGATGACAGGCTCTCTAAGATTGAAGCCTTACTTGAAGGAATAAGCCAAGAGATTCAAGAAAATAAGGTGTTCAAAGAGGAGGTGCGAGCCAATATTAAGAACCCCCCAGGAAAAGCTCACTCAAGGGAGGGCAGACTATAGTGATGAACAAGGAATGTAGTGCCCTTATTCAACCTGAGTTACCTACAAAAAGAAGAGACCCAGGAAGTTTTCATATCCCTTGTGCCATAGGTGAAACTATGTTCGACAGAGCACTATGCGATTTAGGGTCCAGCATCAATTTACTGCCCTTATCCCTGGTGAAGAGGCTGTAGATCAATGAGATAATGCCTACAGATGTCATTATCAGACTGGCTGACAAAACTCAAAAGCAAGCAATAGGAGTGGTGGAAAATGTGTTGCTAAAGGTTGAGAAGTACTTTCTCCCAACAGACTTTGTCATTCTGGACATGGAAGAAAGTCACACTCACCCAATCATATTGGGAAGACCATTTCTAGCTACGGCCAGAGCACTTATCGATGTAGAGAAAGGGGAGCTAATATTGAGAATCCATGATGAACGACTCAGCTTCAATGTTTTCAAACTCTCACAAGAAACAGATCAAGAGGACAAGGAACTAAGCACAAATGATAATGAGACACTGAAGGAGGAAACAAGCACTGAAGCACAGCCAGTTCGTTCTGAGACCCCCTTAACTAACAAACAAGGAAAACAGCAATTGCCACAGCTCAAGGAAAAGTTGGAGGAACCCAAACCTCTAGAGGCAGGTGAAGATAGCATCACAACTCCTTGGAGAAAAGAGGTCACCAAGGGGAAGGCAACCTCAAAAGAAACAAAAAAGAAGGTATTAAGGAGATGGAGGAACAAGAAGATCCCTACGGAAGACTTCTCTCCAGGGGATAGAGTTGTCTCAGCCTACTTCCCGGATATTCCCCCTAATATCCCTACTGTGCCATCTCAATTACCCAAGGTCTTCACTATCAACAGAGTTCTTTTCCTGGAACATGTGGAGATCATTGATCCAACCAATGGATACAAGTCCACAGCAAGAGGGGAGGACTTTAAGCACTACCAACCACCGTGATGAAAGAAAAAAAAACGTCAAGCTAGTGACGCTAAAGAAGCGCTTCATGGGAGGCAACCCATGTTTTATATGCTTTCAAATGATAATGAATAAGTCAATCTTTATGAGCTTCAATCCAAACTTAACAAACAATTGGTGAAAGTCTTCTTATGCAGAATATAGTGAGGAACAAGTTTGGTGTTCAAAGCGAACCAAGTTGCATGCTAGTCTTGGGAGCTTTGAACACAAAACTTTCATCACAGTGCTTCAGACTAAGTTTGGTGTCACCCCATGGTGCCACCAAAATGCATATAAGGAACCACCAATAGTTAGTCAGTTGGTTGAAATTCATAAACAAACAATCAAATCCTTTCTTTCATTTTATTCTAGCCGTAGAGTTTTAATTTTTTTTATATATTAATTCCCTTATTTCAAATCTTTATAGGAAAGGAAAAGAAGCATAAAAAGGATTGATTGGACAATTAAATGGGGGAGATTTCACCACTTAATGAAGAGCACTACACACATGTCTCAAGAAGGAACGCATGGGGAAACGCTGCCATGCAACATTGGAGAAAGAAGACCCTTGAAGAACGAACCAATCACTCTCATTAAAGTGATGATCCTTGTCTTCCCTTCATACACAACCCCATCCGTTCATCTAGTAAACATTCATGCAATCCACACCCTTCATCCACTCATGATTTTCTTATATAAGTGAACCGTAGTGCATGCTCACTCCTCACATTCAAATCCCCACTCTCCACACTTCTATTGGCACACTAAACCCTTCATCACAAATTGCTTTAACCAATCCTCTCTTCATCTATCCGAAGCCTCAAACCCCCTCAAACAACAATTCAAGCCATGGCATCATCAAGCTCAAAGAGGCAAAAGAGGAAAGGGCCTATGGAGAGTGCTCCTTTTGATGACAAGAGATTCAAGACTGCCTTTCATGAGCATGAATTTGAGCGGATAAGTGTCAGAAGGATATTGCCAGAATTAATCTTCCAAATCAATGCAAATGAATCACCACAGATTTGGAGAAAAATCGAACAGAGGGGGTGGCAATTGCTCACCAGTCCAGAGGGAAAGATCAATGGAAACCTCATCAAAGAATTCTATGCAAATGCAGTTAGAGAGGATAAGACCAAAGCCCCAACCTTCAAAAGCTATGTGAGAGGAAGGGAGGTGGACTTCAGCCCAAGTGCCATAACAAGAGCTCTTCAATTAAAATCACCTCATTTTGATGAGGAGAGTTATCAGGAAAGGATAAGTAGAAGCCCCGATAAGGATGAGCTCTCAGAGATAGCATCAGACATCTGTGTCATAGCCGCTGACTGGGAGAGGTACTCAGATGGGAGACCAAAATTCATAAAAAGGGGGGACCTTCACCCTGAAGCCAAAGGGTGGTTTGAGCTTGTAAGGAGGTCCATCCTACCAGCTGCTAACAATTCGGAGGTTAACATCAATCGAGCCACTATGGTACAATGCTTAGTACAAGGTGGGGAAATCAAGGTGCATGAGCTCATTGCCGAAGGGATTCAAGAGTCAGCTGAGAAAGCTGACTCAGGAGCCAGACTTTGGTACCCCAGCACCATTCTCCGCTTGTGCAACAAGGCCAAGGTAGTATTTGAGGACAGCAGCCCAGACTGGGTAAACCCAGGTAGGCCAGTCACCCTCGAGCGAATGGTCTATACCACACCGGCTCAGCAACTAAGAAGGCCACATATAGGAAGGCAAAAGGCCCAGGAAGAAGCTCATCAAGAGGAATACCATCAGGAAGAACATCAACAAGAAGAGTATCATGACCCAGCCAACTTGAATACCAGTAATGGAATGAACCTAAGTTGCTATGCATGAAACCACCATAAAATCAGTAATATGACTTCCACAAGGATGACTCATTCCTCTGGATATTCCATTCATCATGCTCTTGTTCCAGTACTTGCTTAGGAACAAGCAAGCTTTAAGTTTGGTGTTGTGATGCCAGGACATTTTGGCCAGTTTCACTGACCTTTTCTTTACTGTTTTTAGGTTAGTTTCATGCATTTCTTTAGGAAATAAGCTATTTTCGGGTAAATATTCACTTATGCCTTGACTCAAGCATACATTGTGCATTTTACATGATTTCAAGAGGATTTTGCATAAGTTTAGTGACAAATATTATGTTGCATTACTCATGACTTGGACTGGAGCTTTGATGCACTTTGTTGCTTGATTTCAGGACCAAAAAGGAGCAAGAGGAGATCAATGAGTGCATTGATTGAGGAAGAGATGAAAATGAACTTGATCTGGAGAATTGCAACATCTCCTAAGCCCAATGAACTCCCCATCTCTAATCTTACCCATTCTCTTTAATTTCTGCGATTTACTTTTATGAGCAAATCCCCCATTCCCATTTATAATTCTGCAATTTACTTTCAGTCATTTACTTCCATTCCTTTAATTCTAGCATTTACTTTTCTGTTATTTACATTCCCACCATTTTATTTTCTGCAACTCTCAACCCAATTTCTGGATTCGCTCAACTAGAACATTCTTCTAATTAAAGTTGCTTGATCAATCAATCCCTGTGGGATTCGACCTCACTCAATTGTGAGTTTTTATTTGACGACAACTTCGGTACACTTGCCGAAGGAAGATTTGTTGAGACAAGTTTTCCCCGCATCAAAAGTAGTCTCTGATATTAACTATTTGTATCAAAAAAGATTTTAAAAATCTCAACTACAGCATAAATATTATTGAGATTGAAAAAATTGTACTATATTAGTTTTTACTTCTTTTCATGCGATTTTATCGTGTGAACTCAACTGACACATATTCTTTCATGTTGGACTAAATGAAATGACCTTACCTTAACTTTGATGCTAAATATTTGATTAAATAATATTATTTAATTTTAATGAATTACGTCGTATCCCTATAATAAATATGTAAAGTCACTTATGGTGTGAGAAACAACTAAATAGAAAAGTAGTAAGTGATTAATGTGGTGTAATATTTTTAATATAAAAAATATTTACAGTGTGAGCAGGAGACATTTTGTATACGGCAGATCTCAGAACAGCTCATTATTTTTAATATGAATATAAAGTGTGTGTAATGCTGAGTTATGGAGGTATGGGTACACTGTTGTGACAGCGTTAGTTTTTTGAAGTTCGGGGAAAGAAATCGGACCGTCCGATTTCTTTGTGGCAAAAAAGGGGAACACAAATCGGATGGTCTGATTTGTGTAGGCAAAAAAATTTTAAATCTTTGTTTGTATAGTCTTTGGACGGTCCGATTTCATGCATGCAATTTTTTTATTTGTATATAAGGCTTATCGAACGATCTGATTTCAGTTCTTTAAAATATTTGAAATGGTAAAAATGCGGTCGGACTGTCCAATTTCTGTGTTATACCCAAAGTTGGCTGAACTCTCCATTTTTTCTTCGTCTCTCAATTCTCTCTTTGGAAACCCCTCTGGTTCTTTCTTCTTCTTCATTGATTCAACAGAAACAATACCAAGATTGAGAGTGTTTAATATGAATATATCATAATGGATGATAGAGTGATGTTAAAAGTATATTATCATGGACAAATTTTGTTATAAACAGCTGAAGGAGTGAAATATGTGTGTGAAAATCCATTAGATATCGTTATTCCATTCACATTCACTACAAAAAAAAAGAGTTTAAAATGGCATTGACATTACGGCGGTTTTCAAGAACCGCTGTAATACCCGGTTATTATGGCATTTTTGGTTGCTGCCATAATTAACTTTGTGTTTGCTGGCGGTCTGGGTGATTATGGCGGTTTTGAACCGCCGTTTTCACACATATATAAAACAAAAGAATTGCAACCCTAGCCTTAAACGAAACACACTATAACGGTGCTCTCGATCTCCCTTCTCTCTCCCTTCGCTCTCGATCTCCGACAACGCCGTTCTTCCCTCTCAGCTTCTCCTCTCTCCACCGGTTACGACTTCTCTAGGTACTTCTCCCTCTCTGCCAGTTACTGATTTGTTTCTCTGCAGCTCCCTCTCAAGTTCTCTAGGTACCTGTCCCTCTCCGCCAGTTACTGATTTCTTCGTTTTTGGGGGGGGTTTGTTTCTCTGCAGCTCCACGATCGGAGCTTGTGTTGAAGTATTCCATTGACGTTGGTGTGGGGGTGATTGACGCCGATCGGGTCTTGTGTTCAACTAGTCGATGATATCAGATCTTGGATTGACGGTAACTTCACTTTCTCTTTCCTTATGTATTTACTTCGATGCATGTGTCAATGGTTCAATTGCTGCCACTCTTATTATTGTTTTGGATTTTGCTAGTTAATTCATCCTGCTATTTCTTAATATAGTGAATTGATGAATGAGTTCAGACTGAATAAGCTTAGTGAAGTAGGGCTCTGTTCTGTATTCATTGATTTCTGGCCATTTGATTGTGCTTGTGCCTGTGGCATTCTGTTCATGGAGTTTAATTGCGTTCTTATTGCTTGAGATTATCCTGAAAAAATAGATCATTAACTCTTCTTCTTGAATGATGTTGGGGCTGGAGTTTTTCTTTATTTGGTTTTTGGTTTCCTCTGCTCCTATACTTTGTTCCTAGCATTCTGCTTGGGGAATTTCTGAGCAACTTATTGGTCAGGGTTATGATATTTGGTAAATATGCTTCTTAAGTTTTTTTCCTTATTTTCCTGATGATGGATAGTTTATGTGCTAAGTTTATTCCTGGTTGATTTAAGTGGTTCTTACTTTGTGTGCCTGATTATTGTCATATTCTTTTGTTTCATTGTGATTTCTCTTGGGATATTGTCGAGTATTGTGCAGATTTCTCATTGTTGTGTTGGTTTTAAACTTCAACTCCTTTATGTTTTGGGTCAATTTGCCGGGTTAGATTCTTTGGATTAATCATGTGTTACCATTGTGATTTTTAATTGGGTTATGGCCAAAATTGATGAAATTGTAATTTCTAATGGTCATTTCCTGCTCTTTGATTGTGCCTATCATATTCTTTTTATCCTCTTAGTTCTATTGAAAATGTGAATTTTTTCTATCTATTTCATGTACTTTTCTTACACAAATAAACAAATAAGTTTACTAGGTACATGAAAAATCTAATCTGTGCTGCAGTTTTTGAGCTTATTAACTAGTCAAATTTTGACATTGATTATAGTTGTTGCTGTTGCACTCAATTGCAAACTGATTTTAATAACTCACTGCAACTTGAATGCTTTCAAATGACATATTGTAAAAAGGAAAAAAATGAAATAACTAACTTATTTTAATAACTAGTCAATTTTAAAGTGCATTCTATTTAATTTGAGCATTTTCAAATTATTTTAATTTAGAGCTCTCATATGCAATAAGCTGGCATGCATTAATTCATTCACACACACAAAAATATTCCTCCTGTTCTTGTTCTAGTAAAAAGTAGAATAACCAAACATTGAACATAAATTGAAAAATTAAATTGCATCCCCTTAATAATTAGAGAATTTTAACTTGAACATTACGCTTGTGACTTTGATAATTTCATTCATCTAGGGCTATAACTCTATTGACTAGACATTTGTGACTTGTGAGCCATACCATACCATACCATACCATACCTATTTCTAGCTAGCTTCTCCTTTTTGTCATTTACAGAAATAGATTTATTAGAGGATCATTAATTAGGATAAGATAAACAATTTTATCCATGTTATACACCAACAACTGAAGACTTTTTATATGTCAATCATGCATGGACACGGTTTAATTGATTTTTATACTTATTTTTCTTAGTGAACGTCCAGCATCTCTCTTTATACTTTTTATACACCAACAATTTTATACTTTTTATACTTATTTTTATATGTCAATATATAAGTCCAGCATCTCTCTTTGATGTAACACATATATCAATATATAAATTCTTAGTGCAATAGGAGACAGTAGTAGTTTCTCATTATTAATATAGACTATGTTAATGCTATTACTTTTTTTTCCCATTCATTGATTTACTTGCTATTCATTGTTGTTGCTGATATTTCAGATACCTTAGTCTCCTTATTTCCCTCCAGATCTATTATTTGTTTCTTCTTTTTTTTTAAATACATTTTTTAAATGATAAAATTAAAAGGCAATTAATAATTTTTTATGTGAGATTAATATACTATTTCTGTTTTTCAAATTGATGAGTAATGTCTTTTTTAGCTTCTTAACTTACCCAGCTTCTTCTTTAGATCATATATACAACTACTTGAGAAGGAAAAATTCACAAAGTCACTGTTACAGCCACAAAATTATCATTTGAAAGAGGTAATTATAATTTTTTTTATAGTTTCTTTTAGAATACTATTTAAGTATTTGTTTAATATCTAATTTGCACAAACAAGAATAATTTTCTTACCTTTAGAATATATATAGACTTTTAATTTTTTTAAATCCCTATTTGTAGTCCCTCTTAGTCATGTCAATCGATAAGTCGTGGATTGGAAAACCACGAACCACGCATGAGTATAGAGATGGTTTAAACAAGTTTTTGGATTTTGCTTTTGAGCATCGGTCTCTCGCGGGTCGTCAGATTAAATGTCCTTGTCCGGTGTGTGGTTTTCGCAAGTGGCAAACAAGAGAGAAAGTTTTTGAACATTTAATAGTCAAGCCATTTCCAGAAAACTACAAAGTTTGGTATTGGCATGGTGACGAAGCAGTTAGAGTTGGGTCACAAGTTTATCAAACTAGTCATATTGTACAAGATGATTCGACATCTCAGCATCCAATGGTAACAATGCTCAATGACGCGTTTGGAGTCGCTGGATCTGACTTGAATGAAGATGGAGATGGAGATGGAGATGGAGGCAATACAGAAGATGGAGATGGAGATGAAGAGCATAGTGGAGAAAATGTAGAATTTCATAAGTTGTTGGAAGATGGTAATGAACCATTATATGAAGGGTGCACAAAGTATTCAAAATTGTCTTTCTTGATTAGTTTGTACCACATAAAGTGCTTATATAGAATAAGCGACAAAGCCATGACCGAAATCCTCAAGTTAATAAAAGATGCTTTTGGAAATGCCAAGATTTCAAATACATTCTATGAGGCCAAGAAAACCATAAACAAACTAGGGCTTAATTATACCAAGATACCAGCTTGCCCTAATGATTGTATGTTATATTGGGGGGAGGATGAAGATTTGCAAGAATGCAAAAGATGCAAGACATCTAAATGGACCGATGCTAAAAAGAAGAAACCGGCAAAGATATTGCGATACTTTCCACTAAAACCGAGACTTCAACGATTAATGGCCAGATGAAAATGGGAGATATCATCCATCTTTGTTCACAATGTCAAATTCTATGAAAGATATATTCTTGCGTACTATAAAGAATATTAGAGTACCAGATGGTCTCTCGAGTAATATTTCACGGTGTGTTGACCTGAAGCAAAGAAAGCTCTCTGGATTGAAAAGCCATGATTGCCACGTCCTTATGCAGCAACTATTACCCATTGCCATACGTAATGTGCTACCAGATAAAGTTACTGCAGTGCTAATAGAGTTGTCTTCATTCTTTCAACAGTTGTGCTCTAAAAGCTTAAGTCTTACAGAACTTGAGAAGCTCCAACCTCGAATAATCCTTACCCTTTGTCATTTAGAAATGTTGTTCCCTCCTTCTTTCTTTACAATCATAGTTCATTTAACCTGTCATCTAGTTGATGAAGCAAAACTTGGAGGACCAGTACACTATAGGTGGATGTATCCTATTGAGAGGTAAATATCTCTTTTCAATCATTGTTCATTTAACCTGTCACTTAGTTATATCTTGCTTACTAAAGCCAATTATACAAACTAGGTATTTAGGACATTTGAAGTCCTATGTACGAAACAAAGCTAAATCAGAAGGTTCTATAGCTGAGGGATATGTGGCTGAAGAAGCTCTTACATTTTGCTCTCGATACTTAGAAGGGATTGAGACAAGATTTAATAGGCCACCACGTGTTGATGATCGTCCGGATGGTAATTACAATACACATGTTGATTCACTTTTTCCACAAATGGGTAACTCTAAGGGAGCTTTCACAGTATTTGAGTTGTCACCTATGGAAAAAAAACAAGCACATCGCTATGTGGTTTTAAATTGTCCATATGTCAAACCGTTCATTGAGTAAGTACTTAAGGATTTGCGTACATGTTTTTTATTTACTTGAAAATAGTTGTTTAGTTAGAGTTAAACTTTCATATCTGACAGTGACTTCAAAGATTTTGTACGAAGACGATCTAAGGGTAAAAGGCCTTCAAATGTAGAGATAGAAAAAAGAGTTAACAAAGATTTTGTTACTTGGTTTCCTACGCAGGTAAATAGAAAAGTGATCTTTTTTGCTAATATTGAGCAGTATTTGTGGATATAATAACTAATATGTTGTTCTATCATAATAGCTTATGAACCCAGACGTTATGAATACTGTGCATGAGGATTTGAGATACTTAGCGATGGGTCCATCACGATATGCCAAAAGGTTTTCTACATTTAGTATCAATGGGTTCTCCTTTCGAACTACCAATCGAGACAATGGGTTAAAGACCCAGAATAGTGGAGTTTTCTTAATGTCTTCAACTCCTTGTGTTGCTAGCGCTAGTGATGCTAATGTTAGGAATGCTGATTTGTCATATTATGGCAAATTAGAAGATATTATAGAACTAAGCTACAATGGCCGATTTTGGGTTACTTTATTCAAATGTAAATGGGCTGACACCACTAGAGAATGGGGCTGTAAAAAGGATAGTTGGGGTTTTACTTCTGTTAATTTTTCACGAGTAATACACAGTGGTGACCGAGAGGAGGATGATCCATATATTGAAGCCTCACAAGCTCGAATGGTGTATTTTGTCAATAATGAAGTGAATAAAGATTGGAGTGTTGTCGTGCATTTGAAGCCAAGAGACTCATATGATATTGGGGGAAATGAAGATGATGAAGCATGTGAGAATGAGCCATGGTTAGAGCAAAACTTGGATTCTTTATTTGAAAATGGTGATAATCTATCATTGTTAAGAGATGAGGTAGATGATGAACTACTAGATGATGATATTGGAGAAGACGAACACATGTCGGAATAGTTAGTAGGTTAAATTAATTTATGGTATGAAATTTATATTTAAGTTTTCATTTAATTATAATTCACATTTTATCTATACTTATTAATTATTTTATTTCCAACTATTATTTTATTTCCAACTATCATTTAGTTATAATTCATATTTATGGTATGAAATTATTTTATCTATACATTATAGTAGTGCCTACTGATATATACTAGTTACTAGGTCTTCAAATTTAACTTGCAGATATGTAACTTCCTGAATTTCTTGATCTATTATGCAGATATGCCAAAGCAAAAGAGGTACAAGAATCTACTTAAAGCAACAGCAGCTGCAAATTCTTCACAAGACAAGTCAATTGCAGCTGCAAATTCCTCCCGAGACAAGTCGGCAGCTTCAAATGCATCACAAGTCAAGTCCGCAGCAGCTGCAAATTCCTCCCAAGAGACATCGGCAGCTACAAATTCCTCCCGAGACAAGTCGGCAGCAGCTGTAAATTCCTCCCGAGACAAGTCAGCAGCTTCAAGTTCCTCCCGGGATAAGTCAGCAGCTTCAAGTTCCTCCCGAGACAAGTCGACAGCAGCTGCAAGTTCTTCATGAGACAATTCAGCAGCAGCTGCAAGTTCATCCCGAGACAAGTCGGCAGCTTCAAATTCTTCTGAGCATCCATCCGAACCTAAACGTAAACGTGGACGTGAATCTAAACATTATTGGACTGTTGATGCCATAGGTATGTATAGATGTTTTATTATGTTATTATTATCAAAAAGCAAGAAGCATTCAGAACCTAAAATAAAGAACAAACACATTATTGGTTTAGAGAATACTAGTGTGTGAAATTATTATATATTAATTAAGCAGCCATGATTCCTTCAGAATTCTGTTCGACTAAGTTATCTACCAGTAATACCCAAAAAATTAAAGCAAATTAACATTAACTAAACTATATTTTAGGGCTTTAATTAAATAAGACTGTAGCAGTGGAATACAATATTGGCATCATGTGCGCCATATCTGCTTCTTTTCCTGATTTTAAGTAGTGTTTCTCCCAGTTAATGCCTTCCTGTTCTAGACACACATGTCATATATATACTTGTTTCCTATATTAGCATATGTGGAATTTTGCTGATGATAAAAACTAGATACTAAACATTATTATTGTATGTACTCATTTATAGCTGGGTTTTGGGATCATGCTTTGCTTTGTTACATGCAATTGGTGATAAATTTCATTATAGCAGAGAAATTATTTAAAAATTATTTATTTTATTAAGTTCAGTGTTTTGGTTCAACATTTGATGTATTCCTTTTCCCACCTGTTGGTTTCAATATATTTTCGTTTTTCTTTTCTTTTGTATTTCCTTAGTTGCCACATGCAATGCTCAGATTTGTTAAAACTAAGTTTGAACAATTGTACTTATATATGTTGACATTCAATTACTTGGGCTATTATGAACTTGAAAATATGCTTTTGATGAGAAAACATAAGGCAGAAAATGATCAGCTTTATTTTTACATTCTTTCTACATGGTCCTTTTTTGGTGAACTTAGAATTCCATGGGTGCATATAGGTATTATTCATTTGAAAAGGAAAAGAAGTTAATATCTGGATGAACCTTTTGTGTCTATGTAAAATTTTGTAAGTACTTCACTGCTTCAATCTTGATTATCTTCCACCTGAATCACTTGGATTGTAATATCTGTAAGATATGTGCAGTGAGAGAGTTCCTTAGCAGGAAAACTAACATCGATCCAGATTGATCTGTTCTGTTTTGTTCTCTTTTTCCTTTTCTAGATTTAGTGCAATTTGAATGCTACTATAGTGAGAACATGTTATATCCTGATTGATTGTGTTTATAGTGCTTTCTTTCAACTTCATGCCCTATTCTTTAGTTGTAAAGTTATTATTAAGTTAATTCTATAGTGTCTATTATTTAAAAATTATTTATTTTATTCTTTAGTCGCTCATTTACTTATTTATTTATACTCATTTGTCTATTTTAGATGAGTACGGAGCTAGTACACGCCTTCATTTATTAGTGAAGGATGTGCATAATTTGCCAGAAGGTTTGCGCATAGTTGTCACTTTTGATAAACATCATGCAGCAATAGGAGAAGCAGCTGGACTCCTTGCAGGAGTTTGTGGGCAATTGGCCACCAATTGTGTAGCATTTCCAATCAGTTTTGAAAAGTGGTCAGACATTCCAAAAAGCTTTTTTGAAAATCAATGGAATATTTTTTTCCTAGTAAAAAGATTACTCAAACTCTAAAGCTTATTTCTTTGCCATTATTTAGTTATATTTGCTGGTTAATATATATTCTTTGTTATAATTGTGAAGGCTCGATTTTGCTTCAAAGTGAGTGATAACTTGGCCAAACGATTTTTGCTCCAATCACTTGGCAAAAAATGGAGGGAACACAGGATAAAGCTTTGGAATGATTTTTATGATCCGAGGTTGAGTAAAACCGAGATCATAAATAATGCACCAGAAGATATTGCTCCTGATCAATGGGCTTTATTTGTAGAATATCGTTTGAAGCCTGAAACTCAGGTAAGCCTTATATGAAGCAGATATTGCTGCTGCCTGCTCTTGTATTTTATTTTATATAGAGTTGGTAATGAACTAGTGATAGCTTCTCATGCAGTAGTGCTGCACTCTTTTTCCCTCTTGAAACCATTATTATTGTTATATGTTGAATGCATGTTTGGTTCTATTTAATTATGTCCAAATTTAACTTGCAGAAACTTTGTAAGAGGAATCAAGAAATTCGGCAAAAACAAATAATTCCTCATACTTCAGGTGCTAAATCAATTGCAAGAAGAAGGGCTGAATTGGTAATCAATTAATGCATGCATATCTAATCTATCTCAAATATAATGCATGCATCATCTCTTAATTTTCTGCATATCTAATCTATCTCAAATAATAATTAGATGAATGATATATACATGATTGAAGTTAGTAGGCTTCTAATTTTTTGATCGAGTCTTTCTACTTTTCTTAAATTTTAGACGGAAGAGACGGGAAAAGAAGTTAGTAGGGTTCAAATGTGGGACATCACTCACAAGAAAACAGATGGAAGTTATGTTAATGAAAAAGCTAAAGAAATAGCGGTAAGACTAAAGTGTAATAAGTAACTTGTTTCTATTTCTTTTTCTTTCTTTTTTATAAGATAATACTATTTTTTATTCTTTCTTTTTTTTATACATGTAGGAGAAGATTGAAGCACATAGCAGCCAACAACCGATGGAATTAACTCTTAATTCTCCTCTTGATGCTCTTGGAGTAGTTTTTGGGAAAGAGCACCCTGGTCGTGTTCGAGGTTTAGGTATGTGAGCTGTTCCAACAATTGCTTTCAAGAACAACACTACAAGGATTAGTCAAATGAATTTAGGTTCTTCAAATGATGTTGGAACATCATCTACTTGTGGTCCAAATGTGCAAGAAGAGTTGGATACCGTTAAAGCGCAATTGCAAGCGCTAGTCTCTTATATTGCTTCTAAGGAAGGAGGTAAAATTCCAATACAATTGGCTGGAATGTTTCCTACTCAACAAGTTTCACAGGTACAAATACAATTATCCTCTTTTTTTTCCTTTTGATGTGAAATAATTGTAAACAGTGGATTAATCTCTGCTTGATTAGTAGTGTTGCTGAGTTTGTTATAGCATTCAAGCTCTCGTGTATTTGTTGACAATCCATGTTGAAAGAAGTCATTACTGTAGTCTGATTGAGATAATAATAGACCAGTAGGGTTTGATTGTGATCCATATTCTTCACTTTTCAAGCCAAAAGGTTCTACAGTTTGAAAGATGTTTGACCCGTTAAGATAAGAATTATTGAAGCTGGGGTTTCCTAAGGGGAAATTAGGGTTATTCCCCATGTTAAGAAATGTGTTGCCGTTCATGATTTGCAACAGATTTTGCAACAGTTGTAGTTGAGTTAATTGAGAAGTAGCATCTCCTTGTAGAGCAATATTAGGGTTTCTCCCCCAAGTAATAGTGTTCATATTCATCATAGAATTCCCTCTTTTTTTCCTTTTGATGTGAAATAATTGTAAACTGTTCATGAATACTTTTGATCTCCAAAACAAGTTAAGATTCGGTCATGGTCACTGTTGGCTATTTGAATGTACTTTTGAGTGAAATAATTGTAAACTGTTCATGAATACAGATTTTGACTTCCCGTTCTGATTTTCTTCTAAATTATAATTGATTAACAAAAAGTGAAAAAAAAAAAGATTTATCAATGTTTGTGGTATATAGGCATAAGTAGGAAGCAGCTAATGATAATAGGTGAGCATGAGCATGTGTTATTGCTGGTTGTTGACTAAGGGTTGTTATTGTTGTTATTGCTTTGTTTGAAAATGATTCTATACATCAGTGAATAGAAAGATCTTAAGGCTTCATTCTTTGTCGCTGCTATGGTTAACAAGCACATGGGAAAGCTAATTAACAACTAGCACTAGTAGTATTATTAGTAACATTTTATATGTATTTTTTAGATGAATTCAAATTCATAATTATCCACTTATTATTAATATATGCCTTTTTCTTGTATTTCTTGTGCTCATAATAATTATATTTTTGTTGTAGGGATTGGATCAGGAGAGTGAGATTCCATCACCAAAAGAGTTAGGAAGTAGGTCTTCTGGAGCAAGCAACAAGGAAGCTTGATATGTTAAGACGTATATTAAGAATTATATGTTAAGACAATTATAAGTCAGAATTAGTCAATGCTTGTTAAGGATTATTTTGATACTTTTTTTTTGGATTATGACATTTCAATTATGACTTGGATTATGACTTTTGGATCATGTATGAATTAAAAATCATCTTATGATGTTTGATTTATGGCTATACCTTTTGGTTATTATGAGATTTTAAAGTGAGTTTCGAAAATATCACTTTAAATTAGTGGTTTCAATCTTATTTTAAAAAGCATAAAATTGTCATCATAATTAGGTACAAACGGCGGTTAGAAACCCCCGTTTTAATTTAAAACGATGCCATTATACGCTGGTAGAAATGGCGGTTAAAAACTGCCATTTTAAACGAAAATGATGCCATTATATTTTGGTAAAAACAGCGTTAGAAACTGCCATTTTAAACGCAAAAGATGCCATTATAACGTGAAAAAAATGGCGGTTATCATGGAAAAAACGGCGGTTTCTAACCGCCATTTTAAACGGAAGAGGTGCCACAACATCCTGGTAAAAACGGCAGCTGTTCAAAAACCGCCATTTTATGCGGAAATAATGGCGGTTACAAACCGCCATTTTAACCCTCAAAACCGCCGTATTATCCACAGGTTATTATGGCGGTTTTCTAAAAACTGCCGTAATAACCAGAATGGCGCCCAGAATAATGGCGTTTCTTGGAGGTGCCAGTTTTGGTCATAATGGCGGTTATAACCGCCGTAATTACCCAAAATAACCGCCGTAATAACCTTTTTTTGTAGTGATTGTCGTTTGAAGAACTAAAAGGCGTGATTTGTGAGAAAATAGATTCTCAAATATCTAGGAGAGTGTCGTGCATTTTGTACAGGTATCCTATATCCATATTTAGTGAGTTCATTCAATTTCAAACCAAATATGTAACCAATGAAGCGAGCATGCAAGATATGTTTTCAGTGTATATGAAAACTCGCTCCCAGATATCGTTCATCAAGCTGTATATTGAGTTCAAACAATCTGAAGTGGACCGAAATATTGAGTTGGAAGATTATAATAGTGCTAGCGAGGAAGAGTTTGAAAGTAACTATGAGGTCGTTGATCCGGGTAGAGACGAAGATCAAGCTAACGGCACTGTAGAGGCAGATGTGGCGGGGTGGCAAATACACTAGTAAACCAGCATCCGTTTGTGGAGCCTACTTTCATGCACTCGTTGGATTTGGAGGACATGCATACACTAAAATTTTCTCAGTATATGAATGCAAGTATGTATTTTTTATACAATGTATGAAAGATAAATATTGTAGATCGATTAAGTAACATGACCAACATGTGATCTCTGGAATATAATTTATTAAATAGCATTTGATCAGTTATTT
>NC_029785.2:98008288-98016362 GCF_000816755.2 Arachis ipaensis | reverse complement strand
TACATATTTTGTAGTGTAAATGTAGCAGAGCTTCCTGTTGTGACGAATGGTAAATTCATCGTGTGAATGGAATTTAGTTCTAGGGAGGTAGTGATTAAGGCAACGAAAGATTATACAATCCGTCGAGGTGTAAATTATCGGGTGTATGAGTCGGAACCAACAACATTTTATGCTAAATGTACACAATACAGCGCAGGTTGTGATTGGCTTATCAGGGTTGGTAAAATGTGCAAGAAGTACTATTGGGAGATAAGGAGGTACAATGATAGTCACACTTGCACTAGAGCCACCATTTCTCAAGACCATTCAAAGCTTGATTCCAATACAATTACAGAAGCAATAAAGCCCTTGGTAGAAGTTGACCCATCTATAAACGTAAAATCAATCATTGCAGAAGTACAGTCGAAGTTTAACTACGCCAAAAGTTATCGCAAAGCATGGTTAGTAAAGCAGAAGGCAGTGGAGTCCATTTTTGGCGGTTGGGAAGCTTCGTATGAAGCTTTTTGATAAGAAAATCAAAATGATAGATAAATGGGGTTTTTCCTACTAGACTTCTAAGAAACCTATTCCTAGCAACCTAAGTCACCAGAAGGGTGGTTTTTAGAGTTTTCAAGAATTTTTAACCCTTTTTAGGGTTTCTACGGTTTTCAAGATTTTTTAGAGTTTTTTAGGATTTTCTACGGTGTCTGATGGGACTTTAAATGGGGATTAATACATTCAAAGTAATAAAATTCTAATGAAAGGGGGACAAGAAAAGAATGGCATCAAGAAAAGGAATTTATTGGCATAAAGATAAATACCCCAAAAAGACATAGCGAAAACATAAAAACTAGACCTCTAAGATGTCTGTTCTTAGCAACCTAGGTATTTTCTACTAGACCTTTAAAGAACCTGTCCTTGACAACCTAGATCAGAGGGATGAAAATTGAATCACTCAATCTTCTCCATGCAACAAGCGAAGCAAATCACTCACCTCACTTAATCACACAAAAAAAAGTGCATAAAGCACTAAGAAAATTTTATTCGTCAAAAGTTATTCCAAATGGTCTCACCAAAGGTGTTTAAATAGGCCCGTAACAAACTAATAAAAAGATAAAATAAGATTTTAAAATTTAAATCAGATTTGATCTTAATGGATTAGATCAGATTTGATTTAAAATTTAAAATTCCTAAAAATACTAATAAGTAAATCAAAACTAAAACAAATCTTCTAACAAACTTTAACCATAAAACAAACTAAAACAAAGGCTTACAAAATTCGAATTTTAATGATAAATTATGCCTCCCACTAAATTTGAAAAGCATTATTGGACTTCTTGCTGTCCTGACTTAGCCCAATGGGCCTTGTGAGCTACCGCCATTTCAGCACCACTGATTTTGAGACAAACTCTTGGTCTCCTTGATATCCAAGATCGACATGGTATAATTCTTCTAGTATTCAGATCCTTGAATATGACAAGATTACCATTCTGCCTCTTGTCTCTAACATGATGAAAATGCCTTCTTGAGCACGTATCACTTTTCCCATATGGTTTGAGACCATGTGTCACAAGGAGCCATCAACAGTCGTTCATTTTGAAACAATGCTTGTATACTAGGGGGATGACTTGGTTCCTAATATTCGAGTACTACATCAAGTCTTCTGGAGTGTTTACCCTTGTGTATTAGAGAATTCAAACACTGAGCCAATAGTGCAGGTAGACGATATTCATTTGTATGGAAAATATAAGGGTTGTTTGTTGGTTGTAGTTTCACAGGATGACAATTTCAATATTGTGCCTATTGCATTTGCGATAGTGGAGGGAGAGACATCTGAGGCGTGGCACTTTTTTCTTAGTAACTTGCGACAGCATGTGGTAACACGTGACGGTGTGGGCCTTGATGACATGTCATCATGTCATGTTTTTCTATACTTTTTCATACAAGAAATTGATGATTTGTGCTTAGATATTGAAAGCTTTTGTGCTTAAATGTTATATTTTCTTGATCTTTTGATTTTATAAATTTTGTAGGAAATAAGTGGAAAAAGAAGCAAAATGGCACAAAATCAGCTCAAAAAAAGAAAAAAAGGATTTTGGGACACACTTTGAAGTTTGAGCACGCTTTAGAATCTTAGGTCATGCTTTTAAAAGCGTAGCCCATGACCATGAATACCACGGCCAATTAAAGCATGCATGCATGCCATCATGAACCATGCATTATTCAATTGGCATTATTAAAGCTTTACGGCATTACAAATCATGCATATAATACATTGTTAAGGATTAATGAATGAATGCATTGGCATTAGTAATAATAAGCCATGGAAGCATGCATGCATGAATGAAATAAAAGAGCTTCACGGTAATTGGCATTACAAAGCCAATGAAAGCATTATTAAATCAATGCCAAGGTAAAGCATGCATGTATTTAAATTAGTACCATCATGAACCATGCATTGGCATTATTAATGAATGGAATGAAAGCTCAAGCATAGCGCTTAAAGCAAGGGAAGCTAAGACGTTAATACAAGCAAGGTAAAGCAATGAAGGCCAGCGTTCCAAGTTTTAACGGAGCGCCCAAGGGAGGCTCAAAATTGAGCGCTACGTGAAATTAATTCACTTTCTCGGGCTCCCATCAAAAAGCAAGGCGTTGCGTTCTCTTCATTAACTGAGCGCTATTAGTGGCATGAGGAAATTGGCAAATTGAAGCCACCAAGGCTTGAAGTGAAGACCACACAAGCACAAAGGGCGCTGCATTAGTTCTTCTAACTGAGCGCTGCAATTGGCATGAGGAATGGCTCCAAAATGAAATCAGCAAGGCGCGAAGAGGGGGTCACCAAGAGAACAAGGCAAAGACATAGCGCTCAGTTAACTTAGTTAACTTTATCGTGCCTCATTCAAAAGAAAATACAAGAAAATTGCTAGCACATGAAGCCAGCAAAGTTCAAACTGGAAACCTTGCACAAGCATAGAGAGGGCGCTCCGTTTTGTTACTTAACTGAGCGCTTCTTGCAAAGAAATTGGCCATATTGAAATGGCTTCACCAAGGCTCGAAATGAGAAACAAATGCAAGCAGTGTAGCGCTACGTTACATTTTCTAACTGAGCGCTAAGGAAATTGGCACAAAGGGTGAAGCAAAGCAAAGCTGGTGAGCGCTCAATTCACTAACCAAACTGAGCGCTCCACTGGAAGCATGCCCCATGCCTCCTGTAACAACCCTGATTTTCGAGAACATGAGATCTTTTCTGAAAGTACGGATTTCTCCGGAAGATCAGTAAAGGGAACACCTCTGTTATATCATCAAGCATCTCAATCCTCATTATCATTATGTCATCCTTAAGTTAGAACCTCCTCTGAGGCAAGCTCGATAATGCAATCGCGAAGAACCTTGTTTTTGAACCGTATCGGTTGGCAGTTTTGATTTTTAATTTTCGTAAATAGTCTCTGTTTGACGAACCGGACTCGATTCATGAGAGGAGAGAGATAATAGTATAATATTATCATTATATTAGTATTAGAAAATGCTTGAATGACATTATAAGGTTATCTGGTCTGTTTTTGTTAAAAACAGAAAATCGGTTTAACCGGGTTTACGGTTTACTGGTGCAGCTTAGCACCAGCACTCTTTGATGAATTTAGCAATGCTAAAGCCTCATTATAAATGTTCTATTCTCATAATAAATATGTTACTAGTGTCATTTATGCTAGTAGCTCAGAAAATAATTTTTAGAGATGTTTTTACGAGTGTTCCAGTACACCTAGTTTTAGTAGTTGTACACCAGAGATATTTTAATATTATTTTAATCCACCTCCAAGCCAACCAATCAAAACTCACCTTACACCCCCAAGACCTCCAAGGCTGTCTCATTTCATCATTTTGGCCGAAAATAACAAGAGAGAAAAGAGAGAAACTTTCATGAACACTTAATCTTCAAAGCTTGATTTCTTCTGAACTAAAACTCAAATCAAAACTCCGTTTTCACCAAAATGATCCTCTCTTCTTCCTCTACATAACCATGTGATTTATCAAGGCTGAAAATAAGGTGAGATGGCTGTCTTCCTCCCATTTCAATTCGGTTTTCAAGGAAAATCATGCAAAATATGTGTTTTCTTGATGTTCTTCCTTAGGAATCATGCTTAACTTGACTTGAGGGCCAAGAAATGTGAAGTGGTTGAATGGGTATTTTTCTTGTAGTGAACGGAAAATCGTATTCGGGAAATCGGGATTACTCGTGACCGGATAAATGTCGGGATTGCGGGCAGCCAACCGACACATGAGCTCATGGCCTGCGCTAGGGCTAGACATGCATCATTCTTGTCTGCGCATCATTCTCTGTTGCATTCCTTTCTGTGTGTGATCTACTTCTTTATGTTTGTCTGCTCGTATGCTATTTCTGTGTTTTATTTTCTTGTATTCTTTTGTTTGTGTTCTGCTTTTTGTTGTCTCTACTTTCTCTTTCTATCTTTATCTTCTATTTACTGCTTCGCTATATTATGTTACTCGTCTACTAATCGACCCCAAATAAATGAACGTAACTAATAACCCCAACCCTACTAAGAACTCCCAAGTTCTTACCCCTTCTCTCTCCCTTCCCCCTTCAGATGGAAGTAAGAGTACCTCACCATAGTCCGCTGATGACCATTCGCAAGAAGAGGATTCTGCTCTAGATAGTCTTCTGAGTCTAGGGTGAGTATTGTTCTCTATTATATGTATATACTGTGAGACCAGCCAACGTCTGCACCCCGTTCGTATGCGTACTTTAACTTAAATCCTGTGTACGAGATTCCTATTGTATGGCTACTTCATGAGGCACCAGAGAGACGTCCTGTGGAAAAGTCTGATCGTGCAGAGGAGTAGCAGATGATGTTCTATCTTTTGATGACGTTCCACTTGACTTGAGTTTTGAAGACCTAAGAACGTACTTTCCCTCACTTTAGTAGTTTAGAGGGACTAGGTGAGTATAGGGTCTAGGCTAGCCTGGGTGCCAACTTAGGGACTTCTTAAACAGGTCAGGACCTGGGAAGTTGTATGTATGTATATGTATATAGTTATTATCTAGCTATATTTAAGGGTGTTCTAACCAAAGGTCTATACTCTAACAAAGGCTGGATCACTAAATTTTGCTCGCTACTTGTGATGTATTTATGTGTGGTTGTTTATAACTGTTTTATCTGTTATTACTTATGAATTGATTATGAGTGATTCCGCCTATTAATCCAAACGTTTTCAAAAAAAAACCTCGCAAATTAACTACGCTTTTAACAACGAATCAGGCTCATATGATAAATAATAGATAATAATTAGGAAGACAAATTGGTAGAACTCAGTTTTCGGTATGATCTAGACATATTGAAAATTGGGTCGTTACAATTTGGTATCAGAGCAGTTCGTTCCCAGTAGAGCCTGGGGAGTGGACTGACTATGCTTCATTGCATACTCTGTTGTGTGTCTCATGCGTATAGGATATCCCAGTGATATATGCTGCATGATTGTCTCTGTGTTTTCATTTTGGGAATGTTCACACTTGACTTGAAGTGTTAAGACTGATCACCTTAACAATGATTGTTTGGTGTGAACAAGACTACAATGGGTTCACGGAGACGAGGCGTACGGGAAGGAATTCCTAATGTTAACTACGAGAGGGAACAGGAAACGTTTATGGCTACCATGAACAACGTGGCTGAAGTAGTGTGTGAAGCTGCTGTAGCAGCGGCTACGGCTGTTGAACGTCTTGGAGTGAGATTGCCAAGGATTGTCCGAAGGGATTTACTCAAAATTCAGTTAGAATCCAGCAACAAGGACGAGTGTTTGCTATCACTATTGATGATGTTGTGCAATCGGATGCCCTCATTCAAGGTCAGTGTTATGTCAAGAATCGATTTCTAACTGCACTGTATGATTCGGGTGCATCGTATTCTTTATTTCTCTAACTATTGCTCACGAGTTAGGATTATATTTCTTTAAATTGAATTTTACTTGATTGTCCATACACCTGCATCCCAAAATGCTTTGACCAGTTTAGTGTGCTTGCAAGTACCATTCACTATTAGGAACAGGACTTTTATACACGATCTAATCTGTTTGCCTCTAGGTGGTTTAGAAGTTATTTTAGGATTAGATTGGTTATCTAAGTATCATATTTTTCTTGATTATTTTAAAAGAACTGTTGTTATTCCATCTGATAGTCTATGTACTAAACCATTTCTGTCCCACACCTTATATCTGAATTCTGTAAGGGTTACCTTAGGTGGGAGTGATTGTGAGGGGTACGTTCTGTTAGCGGCTAGCTCGAATAATAGTGAATTAAGCTTAGAATGAATCCAAATGGTGAAGGAATTTCCTGATGTTTTCTTGGACGACATACCTGAGTTTCCTCCTCAGCGAGAGATAGAATCCAGCATTGATCTAGTACCTGGAGCCGGACCAATTTCCATAGCACTGTACTGGATGTCACCATTGCTTGCAGAGTTGAAAAAGCTGTGAGATAGGATCGTAGTGGCCTATGGAGGTACAAGAAAAGAATTTGTGTGCCTAACTCTGGAGAATTGCGACAAAAGATTCTTGCTGAAGCTCACCAAAGTAGATTTTCTATGCATCCTGGAGTGACAAAGATGTATCGAGATTTGAAACAAATGTTCTGGTGGCCGGGCTTAAAGAAAGAAGTAGCTGATTATGTCTCAAAATGTTTAACCTGCCAGAAGATGAAGGTGGAACATCAGAAGCTGTCAGACACAAAGCCGTCAAAAGAGCTATGCCGATAATAGACATAGACCCTTAGAGTTTAGTGACAGAAACCGTGTCTTTCTAGAAGTAACCTCGATTACTGGAATAGGTAGAGTCCTTAAAACTAAAAAGCTTAACCCACGATACATAGAACCTTTCCAAATACTTAAAAGAGTCGGTCTAGTAGTTTATCAAATAGTCCTTCCTCATTATTTATCAAACCTTCATGATGTTTTTCATGTCTCGCAACTTAAGAAATATATTCTCGACAAGAGTCACGTTTTACAACTAGAGACAGTACAGTTATGAAATGATTTGACATATCAAGCATCACCGGTTCAGATCGTAGAAAGAAGTGATAAACAGCTAAAAGGCAAGACTGTTCGCTTAGTCAAAGTAGCATGGGAACCAAGAGGAGAAGAAGAGCACACTTGGGAACTGGAAGATAAGATGAAAGCTGATTACCCGCATTTATTCCTAGGTAACTGAAATTTTGAGGGCAAAATTTTCTTTTAGGAGGGTAGAATGTAACAACCCTGATTTTTGAGAACATGAGATCTTTTCTGAAAGTACGGATTTCTCCGAAAGATCAGTAAAGGGAACACCTCTGTTATATCATCAAGCATCTCAATCCTCATTATCATTATGTCATCCTTAAGTTAGAACCTCCTCTGAGGCAAGCTCGATAATGCAATCGCAAAGAACCTTGTTTTTGAACCGTATCGGTTGGCAGTTTTGATTTTTAATTTTCGTAAATAGTCTCTGTTTGACGAACCGGACTCGATTCATGAGAGGAGAGAGATAATAGTATAATATTATCATTATATTAGTATTAGAAAATGCTTGAATGACATTATAAGGTTATCTGGTCTGTTTTTGTTAAAAACAGAAAATCGGTTTAACCGGATTTACGGTTTACTGGTGCAGCTTAGCACCAGCACTCTCTGATGAATTTAGCAATGCTAAGGCCTCATTATAAATGTTCTATTCTCATAATAAATATGTTACTAGTGTCATTTATGCTAGTAGCTCAGAAAATAATTTTTAGAGATGTTTTTACGAGTGTTCCAGTACACCTAGTTTTAGTAGTTGTACACCAGAGATATTTTAATATTATTTTAATCCACCTCCAAGCCAACCAATCAAAACTCACCTTACACCCCCAAGACCTCCAAGGCTGTCTCATTTCATCATTTTGGCCGAAAATAACAAGAGAGAAAAGAGAGAAACTTTCATGAACACTTAATCTTCAAAGCTTGATTTCTTCTGAACTAAAACTCAAATCAAAACTCCGTTTTCCCCAAAATGATCCTCTCTTCTTCCTCTACATAACCATGTGATTTATCAAGGATGGAAATAAGGTGAGATG
>NC_029785.2:98001346-98008262 GCF_000816755.2 Arachis ipaensis | reverse complement strand
GACAGAAATTAGTGAACGAACTAGGGCAACATAGTTAGTCCTTGAGTTGCGACTAGGGTTAGGTATTATATGAAAAGTTACACTGTTTCAGTATAGACTTAATGAACCTATACTTGGGACAGGCGAACTATTCATACCGAAATTTACATAAACTTTAAATACATACATTAAGCAGAGAAATCAGAGCAGAGTAGAGAAACACAGAAAACAGAGTAACCAGAGTAAAGTAAAGAGATAAAGAGAAAAAAAGTAATATAGATACAAATGAAAATGATCTACTTCTTTATGTTTCTCTACTTGTATGCTATTTCTGTGTTTTATTTTCTTGTATTCTTTTGTTTGTGTTCTGCTTTTTGTTGTCTCTACTTTCTCTTTCTATCTTTATCTTCTATTTACTGCTTCGCTATATTATGTTACTCATCTACTAATCGACCCCAAATAAATGAACGTAACTAATAACCCCGACCCTACTAAGAACTCCCAAGTTCTTACCCCTTCTCTCTCCCTTCCCCCTTCAGATGGAAGTAAGAGTACCTCACCATAGTCCGCTGATGACCATTCGCAAGAAGAGGATTCTGCTCTAGATAGTCTTCTGAGTCTAGGGTGAGTATTGTTCTCTGTTTATATGTATATACTGTGAGACCAGCCAACGTCTGCACCCCGTTCGTATGCGGACTTTAACCTAAATCCTGTGTACGAGATTCCTGTTGTGTGGCTACTTCATGAGGTACCAGAGAGACGTCCTGTAGAAAAGTCTGATCATGCAGAGGAGTAGCAGATGGTGTTCTATCTTTTGATGACGTTCCACTTGACTTGAGTTGTGAAGACTTAGAACGTACTTTCCCTCGCTTTAGTAGTTTAGAGGGACTAGGTGAGTATAGGGTCTAGGCTAGCCTGGGTGCCAGCTTAGGGACTTCTTAAACAGGTCAGGACCTGGGAAGTTGTATGTATGTATATGTATATAGTTATTATCTAGCTATATTTAAGGGTGTTCTAACTAAAGGTCTATACTCTAACAAAGGCTGGATCACTAAATGTTGCTCGCTACTTGTGATGTATTTATGTGTAGTTGTTTATAACTGTTTTATCTGTTATTACTTGTGAATTGATTATGAGTGATTCCGCCTATTAATCCAAACGTTTTCAAAAAAAAAAAACCTCGCAAATTAACTACGCTTTTAACAACGAATCAGGCTCATATGATAAATAATAGATAATAATTAGGAAGACAAATTGGTAGCGCTCAGTTTTCGGTATGATCTAGACATATTGAAAATTGGGTCGTTACACCTCCAACCAAATTGAACCAAAGCTAACCGGACCCATCCTTTTTCAAATTTATTTTTTATTCAAGGCCAAATAAAAATCACCCCATTTCATTGAAAGCAAGCAAAACCCAATTGACATCACTCAAAGGTACAAGGATCAGTTAGATTAGGATTTTCATTTGAATTTTAATTTGTTTTCAATTTCATTTTCATTTTCACTTTGTAAAGCCTATATAAGGCATCATTTTCATTTTTGTAAAGAAGGCTGGCTCTGCTAGAGAGCATTAGGAGTAGGGTAGAATAGAAAGTTCCCTTGTATACACTTTTAATTTTTCTGCACTGTTACATTCCAAGTCTTGAATTCAGTTTATGCAAATTTCACTTTCTACAATTCTCAGCTCCAATTTTCTTCTCTGCAATTTTATTTTCTGCAACTTTACATTTGAAATTGTTGAGATCCAAATTTACTCTTCCTGCAATTCTGAGCAATTCTCTTCTTCTGCAATTTCACATTCACATTGAGCTTGATTTACTTTCCTGCACATTTATATTTTCTACAATTGTTCCAATTAATTGATCTATTGCTTTCTTTAATTTCCAGCACCCAGCCCCCTTTACATTTCATGAAATTTACCTTTCTTGTCATTTAAGATTCTGTCAATTTACTTTTCTTGCTCTTTAAGCTTCTGCCAATTTAAGCTTCTGTCTACTTTACTTTCTGCAATTTACAATTCATTGCAATTTACATTCTGTTGCTTCAATTTCACTCAATTCACCAATGTTAGCTTGACTAAACTAATCACCCACTAAAGTTGCTTGATCCATCAATCCTGTGGGATCGACCTCACTCTAAGTGAGTTTTACTACTTGATGCGACCCGGTACACTTGCCGGTGAGTTTAGGTATGAAATTCTGATTTCAACCCATCAGGCCTTATAATTGACACGAGTCCATCAACTTAGCTATTACTTGTAGTAACGGAGCCTAGTCTCCTCCTAGAGCTTTTCACATATTTTGTATCAGGCATATAAAGTCCAACTTCTTGAGGAAGTTCAAGGCTCCGTACCTACAGAAGCTTATCGTCAACATAGGTAAAGTTGAATACAAGAAAATTTGTTATTGTTACAGATTCTATTATAATGCATGGTTTTTATTAGGAGGTCTTTTGTTTATCATAGGATATTCAAGGATAGCTCGCGAGTACAAGATGCATTATCAGCGATTACACGAATGGGGTGAGGCTTACACTAACTGGCTGAACCGGATCCCACGTGAACAGTATGCTTTGGCAGTAGAAATAACCGAATGCTGATGGATGTCAGCAAGAATCATTCCTGGCTCAATGCGATCAACTGCATAAGCCTCCCAAACAAACTGAACATATTGAAATTAAAAAAGGATTACACACCAGATAATAATACAGCTAAACAAAAATAGATAATAGTTGAATACAACATACATGTGCTTCTTGCAGATCATCCAACGACCTCCTAAAGTGAGTAAGAGAATGATATTTGTAAGGCCGATTAGCACGATCCCAATTACGCTAGCTGACATTAAACCATCCGTTAATTAAACTGTTATCATAAAAATCAAAATAAAATGTGCTACACTTTTTCAAAGCAGATAGTGATTAATTTTACCTGTTTGCAATCGGAAAGACTTGAGGATTGCTGGGAATCGGTGATAGAAATGGTAGATGGATCCAAGCCCAGGTAAGTAGAAGTGTCAGTGGACCATCGATCTCCTTGTAGTCGATACGAGTGACCCTACGCAATGCTCTATACAAGTACGTCAGACATGCCGATCCCAACTAAATTTTATGATCCCACTGAAGTTACGAAGCAACGGCAGAAATTTTCAGTGCACCGCTGTCTCAGACTTGTCTCCAAACAGAATGGTCCCAAATAATATTATGTGGCACTTTATGTACTTCTGAATTTGAATATCATTATCCAACTCTAAATGATCCTTCAGTCCCCGAAATCACATCAACTTTATGAAGCTTCCTCTACAATATGTCTTCCTAGGTGCAACACCAAATTGATACAAGCATTCGACCTCTAAAGCCTCATAATTACTTAGAGTCGGTCCTGTAACTGGAAGACCGTTTGTTAGAAGACCAAGAATTATCGCCATATCCTCTAATGTCACAACACACTCACCAATTGAAAAATTAATTTAATCATTATTCAAAAACCTTCAAAATTTATTTTATTTTACTGTTGGCTTTTAACAATTAATAACAATATTAATATTAATACATACCTACAATCCACTTAATAATAATTGCTACAATAAATTAATTTTTAATGTTATTATTATTATTTAGATTAAATCAAATTATTTGATAATAAAAAATTTACATAATTAAGATAATTAAAAAATTCTGAATGATTAACTTCTTTTATTTATGGTCTTCTTGACATTGTTGATTTTTGTTTTTCCTTGCAGCAGCTTCTTTTTAAATTTTTACAGCTTCCATGAAAAAAGAGAAGAAAAAAAATGTGGGGTTGAGTATAATCAAGAGTGAAGAGTGAACAAGTGAGACCGAAAGGAATGAATGGATACGTTAGTTAGTTTTAAAGTGGGTCTATGGACTAAGAGGCTGCATGCAAGATGCGTGGACATTAATATACAAATTGGACCGTCCAATTTGTATACTTTCAAATTCTGTAATCGGACCGTTCGATTATTCCCTCTTAAATCGGACCGTCCGATTTTTTCATCGCAGCTACCACACTTTCGTACAATACGCCAGACCCCAATAACTCAGCTATACACCATACTTACCTCCATTTCAAAATTAAATAAGTATCTCAGAAGTCAGAACCTGTACATAATTATAAAAAAGTAAAAAAGAAACAGAAGAAATGTGGCCTGAGGCCCTGATATTGATTTTGGCGTTTTTTCCCCCGCCGAATAAAGACTGCAGCAACAAACAGAGGATAATACAATATTGACAAATTAAAAGAGAACTCTCTCTCTCTCTCTCTCTCTCCATGCTGATGATGAGCTGATCCACTCACTTCATTTCATCCTCATCTCTTGTTCCTTCCAATAATACCACGTAACAATTATAATCACTATTTTTGGTGCCTCTACTTTTATTTCTTTTTCTCCTATTATTTCTTAACTCTATGCTATATTATAGGAATCGAACCCTAGGATAGGCTCATAGGAGGAAGCAGCAGCTGCAGACAAGCATGGCTACCCAGTCTCCCACTCAAAATCAAAATCAAGGTTCTTCTATCTTCTCAATTCTCCTTTTCTTATTCCTTTTTGATATATGTGTTTTGTAGTAATAATAACAACTGTGTTTTGTATGTTATGGTATGACATCCATTACTTAGCTTTCCCCCCACTATATGATTGAATTTGAGCACAATTTCACTTCTTTTATCGTTCCAAATATCATGTTATGTTCATATGTAACTGTCGTTTTTGCTATACTGCTATGAATTTTGGATGTGCTAGCAGAATTTTCAGGTAAAATTGTATAGACTCTATTGATAACTTGACATTTGCGTGATACATTTCATTTTGCCGATTTTGACATTTTTTAGGTGCTGAAAGTGCGGAACCAGCAGCAAATGTGGATCAGCAGGGTGCCACAGAGGAACCTGTCAAACAGAGCTCCACGCCTTTGGTTTTTGTAAATTCGGAGCCGATGAGGGAAGAACAAGTTCAGAATGCTGTGAAATTTCTGTCACACCCCAAAGTTAAAGGCTCTCCTGTCATGTACAGGCGATCCTTTTTGGAAAGGAAGGGCCTTACCAAGGAGGAGATAGATGAAGCCTTTCGGCGTGTGCCAGTGAGCTACTGTTTATATATGTTGCTTAAGTTTTTCTGGATTGCCCTTTTACTTGTTCATCTGCAACTAACTATATGTACTTGTTCACATCTGGCACCAATTGCAGGATTCAGCTCCGACTGTGCAGACAGGTGGTGTCACTCAAGGTGAATTATACCGTGTTGAAGTTACTATATGGTTTTCTTTGTTTTCTTATAATTTTTTGGGTCGAGTTGAACCACAATAGAAAGTTTATTCACACTTCAGTTATATTTTGAAAATGGCTTATTGTTAATATAGATGGACAAGTAAAATCTTCATCGAACATTCAACAACAGGCCCAACCACAAGCTTTGCAACCTGGTCTACCTGCCTCTGCTGGAGTTAATACTTCATCAGCAACCTTGTCCCGCTCCAGATTTCACTGGTCCCATGCCCTTATTGCAATTGGAGTATTGGCTGCTTCAGGTGCTGGAACAGCTATAGTAGTTAAGGTACTATCACCGTCCAATCATCATGATGCAATCTAGATTGGTATCTTATTAAAAAGAATACTGTGTTAAGGTTTTTATTGATGTGGCTATCTTATGAAAGCAAGTTTTATTACGATGTGGTTTTATCCACTGAACTTTGAAGTGTGCTCCTTGCAGAATTCCATTCTTCCTCGCTTGAAATCCTGGATACGCAAAGTTGTCGTAGAAGAAGATGATGAAGAATTAAAGAAATTAGACAGAAAACCGACACTGGTGGAGGAAGCTGCACAAGCTGCAAAGTCTGCTGCGGCTGCAGCTGCAGATGTTGCAAAAGCTAGCCAAGATATGCTGATTTCAAAAGAGGAAGGTTGGTATAATGGACGGATGACCTTTAATATGCACACTGTGTAATCCTTTTATTACTATTTTAAACTTTCCTAGTTTTCTCCAGAATGGTTTATTTCTGAGAAGTGACTGTGGTTGTTTCTGCATGTTTTATACTTTGCAGAGAGAAAACACTTTGTGGAAGTTGTGAGTCTTTTAGATATGCAAGTACAGGAAATGAAGTCAATGACTAATGCATTAAGACGAATAGAAGGTAATTGGGCATTCCCATTTAATCTATTTAGCTAAGATGAAAATTTCAGGCATTCAGATTTCAATTTGCAATAGCCCCTTGTATATTTGTCAAAAATGTGGCGGTTGGGTAATTGAGGAACATTTATATTCTTTTATTCCTTAAGAGTGAAACATGTTTTATGTGCGTTCTGTCCATCCTACTGTAATTTTTGCTTTGTGATTGTTGGAAATCGTACATAATCCCTTGACTTGGACTGATATCATTTCAGGCTTCCTGATAGATTTAGTGGCTTTTTATGTTTATGTTCTAAGACATTTGTGCTGTAAATTTGTGGGAGTTACTTAGAATTTTAGGTTCTTATTGAATATTTTCTTTGCCAAATAATGGGAGAAAATATAGCTACTGATGGGGAATTTTTCCTTTTAGCACAAGAAGATCTCCGAGTCACTCAAACTAATACAAAGGTACTTAGAACAGCAATGTGTTTCATCCTTAATGAAACTGTGGCTTACGTTTTCTCTGATTCTCGTTGAGTTGTCTAAAATAAGTTGGCTTTTGATGACCGTAACCTTTCATAATAAATGCAGCAACTGATTGTCAATGGCAAGGCTGATTATGACTTGCATTCAGGTTGTTATATTAATTAAATATCAAGTAAATTGATCTTACTTTTGGAATGATAACCTATAATTAGAATGTGATGTGCAGTGAGATCTACATCCCCACCTGTATCATACGAACCACCGAGTTCTCTTCATCCAAAGTCATATATGGAGGTAGTGATTATTTTGCTTTTGCACCT
>NC_029785.2:97990474-98001194 GCF_000816755.2 Arachis ipaensis | reverse complement strand
CGAGTTGTGTTCAGCTAATGCTTTATATTCTTCATATTTGGTGGGATGAATAATGTGTTATTTATCTTCCTTGCTACAAATTCTATTCTATATTGACTTCTTTAATTGCCTTTTTGTCAGATAATGAACATGGTTCAAAGAGGGGAGAAGCCTTCAAACACTAGAGTAAACCATTTTCCCTTTTGAAAATCTGGATACAGTTACTTGCACATCTAAAATACAAAAACCATACAACTCATTTACATTACTGATATGAATTTGTTTCTTGCCTAAAAATATCGATTGAAATTATAAGTTATTCCTCTTTGGTATGAACAAGGGTGTTAGCATGGAGTAATGGATTAGAACACAGGGAAACAATGATTTATCCCCAACCCTGGTCAGCAACCATCAAATCCTCACTTATTGTCTAGACCCAAGGTTTACAAAGAGCTCCCTTTGCATTTTCTTAGTATATTAGATGTGGGAAGTAATTAATTTTGACAGTTGCATAAGTCCCGAACTCTTGATTCGTGAAACTTTAGATTTAATTTAGTCCATCTTTGAAGAGTATCTTCCAAAAAACTAATCAGCAGCATGATGTTTCTAAACTCTTGCAGTCTGATCATATTTATGATATGTTTTACAAAGCAGTAATTTATGCATAATGCATAATTATCAAATTGCTTTCTCAATGGTATAATATCATCTGTATCTCTGATTATTTACTTAAATTTCTGCTGGCTAGCCTTGGGAGGTTAGTCAGGTTCAGAACTCGTCTACCCAGGTGCCTCATGCTCAGGGAAATGGAGAATACTTGAATTCAAAGGTCCAAGATTCCACTCAATCCAATGGTGACGGTGATGATGCGCTACCCTGGTGGCAGAGGAAAAATGCTAGAATCAGAGAAATTGGTAATGAAACTGAATATAATGGAAATGGATCAAGTTATGGTGTTGCATCCAATCAGCCACCACCCCAACGCACATGGGTTCCCCCTCAACCTCCCCCCATAGCAATGGCAGAGGCTGCAGAAGCAATCAGGCGCCCGAAGCCAGCGGCCCAAAAGGATCAGATGTCGGATACTCAGTCTGTAGGTAATTCTTCAGATGTGTCTGATGAGGTTACTAGGATCCCAAGGCGATCAGAATCTGAAGGTGCGGTCGAGGGTGGCAGCAGCAGCTCGATTCCCAGCACAGTTGAGATACAAGAAGACCAAGAACTCAGACGGGAATAGAAATTAAGGCGAATCAGAATACACCATAACAAACTTGAAGCTTGGAAAATAGAATTTGGAGTAGTCCTAAATTATGGATAAGCCTGAAACAATTTATTTCATAATTGCCGATACAAGATGCAAACGCATGGCCTTTTCTATACCATAATATTTGTACCAAGTGCGAGACGCTTTGATGTCCTGATTTTTAGTAGGATGACACTTTTAAAATGGATATATATACATATTAAGAAGAAATAATAAGTTGGCTGTTAGCAACATTCGGTTTTCGTATATGTTGCATTTTTATAGGTGTTTGTTCATGTGTCGACAATGTACAATGGCATAGGTATGCGATAATGTTATCAATTCATGCATCGAAACCCATATATTTAAGTTAACTAGAAACTATATCTGATGGTCCATCATTCAGTTATTATTTATTAGAATTATAAAGCCCTTGACATTTCTAGGATGATCCAGTTTTTAATTTGGAAAATTACTCTAAAGGATCACAGGCTAAATTAATTATTTAAATGGATTGTATACCAAAAAAAAATTATTTAAATGGACTTTTTATACTGAAATTGTTAAAAAGGATTGATTTATATGATGTTTAGCAAGAAAGATCAAAGTAAACAATAAAAGACAACACACTCTTTTTTCCCGAAGGTTATTTTCTCTACAATTTTCCTTTTTCCTATTTTCCCCCTTTTTTTTCCTGCCACCTCTTCGTTGTTTTAGTCTGCTTCCATGGCGGCCCTATATTGTTTCCATCTTTAGAATTGTATGTAACTATAGCTAAAAATAAATTGATTGGAGTGTTAATATATTTTTTTTTCATATGAAACCAAGTAATTTTGTAAGTACGTGGCACTTCTCTTGTAAACTCGAACTTCTACTGTGACCAATTTCTCATAAATATTATCCCTTGTTTTATCACCTTATGGTTGCAGGTTTGTTTTAACATTACAATGATAGCCTTTGCACGAGGATTTTTTACTTAAATAAAATAAAAAAATAAATTAATTTTTCAAACAAGATTTTTTAATTTTATTTTTTAGAATATGATTTTTTTTTTTTTGTAATTAGAGCAAGTTTGCCGCACCCCCGATGAACTCTATAATTTATATAGAGTTTGCTGCACTCCCGACAAATTCTAGGATGAGTTTCTAAAATAAATACCTGTTGGAGAGCGGAGCTAAGAATCACAATTTCATTCTCTACTTTCGTTTTCATTGTTGCTATTTTTTTCTACAATGTCAAGAAATCCATTGTTATCCATTCATTACCATGGTGAAATAGTATATAATGAAGAAGGTTCTATAATTTAAAGGTAGTGTGTCCACAAGTGTTATCTTAAAAGATTTTATTGGTATCTTTTTTTTTTAAAGACTAATATGTACAAAGTATAAATTTTTTAAAATTTATTTGTCACGTTACTCAAATTAAATTAAAAGAATTTTCGTAATAAAATAAAACTCTCTCTTTCTCTCTCTGTGAATTCTCCTCTCCTTTTCTCCTACCCTCTCGTTCCAAACTCATGGCCAAAATTTGTTCTTATAGTTGTTTGATTATTAAAAACAGTAATTCTTTATCCTTAGCAATAACTATTTTATTTTATTTTTTGATTAGTTAAATTGAATTATATTCTTCGTTCAAGACTTATCAGAAAATAAAATAATTCGAGCTACATAAAGAAATGTGCATTTTTCTAATTATTGAAGGTGTGAAAAGAAAGAGATAAATAAGTTCAGAACTAAAACTAGTGAAGAGAATGAGTCAAAATATTAACTTTCATTATGACACACAAGTCTCGTTTACAACAACTAACTGCATATATAATATATAGACACACTATCCTAACCTGCACTAACCAATTAAGGGAGAACTAACTAAGACTAACTAATTATAGATACAACTAACGGCAGTATGTTATATAAGGTAATATCCTCTCTCAAGCTAGGAGGATTGGGCATAAAAATGTCCAACAACCCAAGCTTGCCATACAATATGCTGAACGGTCCTGGTGTCAAAGGTTTAGTCATGATGTCTGCGACCTGCTCATGTGTAGAAATTGGTAAAAGATGAATTAAGTCCTCTTGCAATTTATTCCTCACAATGTGACAATCAGTCTTAATATGCTTTGTACGCTTGTAAAGTACTGAATTAGTAGCAATATAAATGGCAGATTTACTATCACTGTACAAATTCACAGGTTTACCAAGAGGTGCTCCTAAGTCTTTCAATACATAACTAAGCCATTGAGCTTCTCTGGTGGCCAGTGCAAGAGTCCGATACTCTGCCTCAGAGGAAGAAGCTGCGGCGATTACTTGCTTCTTGCTCTTCCAAGTGACAAGGGAGGAACCCATATAGAAACAATAGGCTGAAATCGATCATTACGAGTCGAGGCATCCAGCCCAGGCAGAATCAAAGAATCCAATGAGAGATCGATCAAAGTTAGCCAAGAAGAACAACCCCGCTGCCGAAGAGTTCTTTATGTACATGAGGATCCTATGTGCCGCTTTTAAGTGATTAGTTGTGGGACAATCCAAAAATTGGCTGAGCTTGCCAACTGCAAAGCTTATATCCGGCCTTGTGTTTGAGAGATACAACAGTTTTCCAATGATTTTTCTATAATCGGAGGAATCTGGAAGACTATCTCCATCATCCTTTCTTAATTTCGCCCCATAGTCCATGGAGGCGGGCTTACAATGCTCAAAATCAGTGTCCTGCAAGAGATCTAGAACATATTTTCACTGATATAAAGCTATGCCTTTTGAAGACCTAGCAACTTCTAAGCCAAGGAAGAACTTGAGATTACTTATGTCCTTAAAGTCTGCTTCAACCTTTCAATTTCAAACAAATCGTCCCCTTCCAACACTAAATCGTCAACATAAACCAAAATGACTGTAAAACCATGTACTTTGGAATTCAGTAAACATGTTGTAATCAGATTTACACTAATTATATCCTAACTCTAGCAGAGCAGATTTCAGTTTGAAGTTCCATTTTCTAATAGCTTGTTTAAGCTCATATAGAGACTTTTCAAGTTTGCAAACCTTACCCGAAGCTATTGCGAGACCTTTGGGAGGTTTCATGTACACTTCCTCATCAAGCTCACCATGTAGAAAGGCGATATTAATGTCAATTTGCTTCAAATGCTATCCCTTGACAACAGCCAGTGCCAAAACAACCCGCAGTGTTCCTAGCTTGATAACGGGACTAAACGTGTCTTTATAGTCAATTCCGGGGACTTGAGTGAACTCCTTTGCCACGAGGCGAGCCTTGTGTTGCTCAACACTACTATCAGGGTGATATTTGACCCTAAAGATCCACTTACAACCAATCGCCTTCTTACCACTTGGAAGGGAAGTCAATGTCCAAGTTTTGTTCTCATTTAGAGCATCCAATTCAGTTCGGATGGCCTCTTGCCAACAAGGTTTAAGTATGGCATCTTCATAGCATTTAGGCTCAATGTTTAAGATGGCTAATGAGTATGCACGATGCATGGGTGAAAGAGATTTGTATGATAAAAACTTTGAGATGTGATATCATTGATTAGGAAAAGTTTCTCTGTTGTGATTATTAGTGATATTCATGCATTTATAATATTTTAAGTATGCTGGTAGTTTACTAATGCGTGATGATCTTCTCGGTGTGGGATGAGAAGATGGTGATACATTGTGATGTTGAATATTCGAATGAGTGGGTTGTGCATGCAATGCTGGACTTGAGGATTCAATATGTGTGGGTTGTGTAGTAATATGTATGTGTGGTGTAGGTTGACTAGTGTGAAGTGGATTGGAAGTAGGAGTATGCAGATCGGTTGTGTGGTGGTTAAACAAATCATAATCATGCATGACGTGAGGTGTATTATATTGCTGAAAGATGGTTCTTGGTGAGAGTCAATAAGCAACTGAGATGGAGCAATATTGGAAAATGATTTTCATAGAATTTGACATCCCAAGACACAAAAATTTCTTTTGAAATCAAATCAAGAAGCACATAACCTTTGGTACCATCCCTGAAACTGAGGTGGACACATTTTCTTGAACGAGGGTCCAATTTTGTTCTGCAATTCTTGACCGTGCTTGCATATGCTAAACAACCAAATACTCTAAGGTGAGACATATGGGGGAGTGATTTATGTAGTACTTCAAATGAAGATTTTTCATGTAAACGAGGTGTGAGAATTCTGTTTTTCAAATAGACTGCATGGATCACTCCAAAACTCCAATAACACTTACGTATTTGGGCGTGAACCATAATGGCCCTTGCCACAGCCAAAATGTGTTGATGCTTTCATTCAACAACACCATTATGCTGTGGTGTCTCGATGCATGACCTTTGGTGCAAAATTCCAAATGAAGCATAAAAGGTTGGCATTAAAAATTCAGGACCATTGTCAGTCCGAATTATTTTTACAGATTTTTCAAATTGGTTTTTGACAAGTTTTAAAAAACTTTACACCAGGGATGCTGCTTCAGCCTTAGACTTCATCAAATTTATCCAAGTAAATTTGGACTTGTCGTCCACTATAGTGAGAAAATATCTATGGTCATTGACGTTAGGATTTTTGCCAGTAAAGAATTTCATAAAAATAGTCGCGTTGTAGATATAGTCTCTAAACCGACAGAAATCCCTTCGTACAAACGTTTTGGTTGTCACAAGTAACAAACCCCTTTGAAATTGATAACCGAGTATTCAAACCTCAGGTCGTCTTCTCAAGGAATTGCAGGGAGGTATGTTCTTATTATTGGTTATGAGTTTGTAAATTGGGGTTCTGGAGTTTGGGCAATGTGCACAGGTATATTTTCAAGCAATAAAAAATAAATAAATAACTGTAAAATAAACTTTTGGCAAGGTATGAGAAATTGGAGGTCCAACTTGGTTATCTCTCTCAACAATAATGAAAGTTGAATCTTAATTCCTCTTAGTTAACCTTTAAAGCAAAGGAAAGTCAAGAGACTAATTAGTTTGACCTTCGAATCCTATTTATTTCCTAAGAAAAAGTTGGGATTATTGAAGTTCAGTTCAATTAGAAAGATAGCGATTATCAATTATGCTGAGTTTGATAATGTTGAGTTACTGATTTCTTAACCAAGACCAAAAGGGGAAAATCTAAATTATTTATATAAATTAAAGAAAGCAATCATAAATCTGAAATACCTCAAATAATATTAATTAAGAAAATCATAACATGAATGTAGCATAAGCCAAATAGGCAACATAACTAATATAAGCATTAAAGTATCTGAAAGTAAGAGATAAATATAAAGCAAAAGAACATTGAACCTGGGATTGAGAGTCACTCATAAAACTAAGAGAAGTCCTAAATCCTAATCCTAAGAGAGAGGAGAGAACCTCTCTCTCTAAAAACTACATCTACTCCTAAAATTGTGAATGTGAAAGCCTCCCTATGAATGGATGCAATCCCCCACTTTATAGCCTCTAATCTGTGTTTTCTGGGCCGCAAACTGGGTCGAAAACAGCCCAGAATTCGCTGGTTTCGAATTTAATCACGCTGGATTTCCGTCACTGCGATGCGGCCGGATGGATCACGCGGTCGCGTCGCCTAACGTCAGGAAAACTATAGCATATTATATATCAAATCGAAGCCCCGGACGTTAGCTTTCCAACGCAACTGAAACCGCATCGTTTGGACCTCTGTAGCTAAAGTTATAGCTTATTGAGCAAAGAGGTCAGGCTGGACAGCTTAGCAATTTCTCCAACTTCTTGTATTCCTTCCATTTTTGCATGCTTCCTTTCCATCCTCTGAGCCATTCCTGCCTTGTAATCTCTGAAATCACTTAACACACATATCAAGGCATCTAATGGTGATAAGAGAGGATTAATATTAGCAATATAAAGGCCAAAGAAGCATGTTTTCAATCAAAGCACATAATTAGGAAGACAAATGTAAAACCATGCAAATAGTATGAATAAGTGGGTAAAGAGTAGATAAAAACCACTCAAATGAGCACAAGATAAACCCTAAAATAGTGGTTTATCAACCTCCCCACACTTAAACATTAGCATGTCCTCATGCTAAGCTCAAGAGAAACTATAAAGATGAAGAGGAATGATAGAGAGTATGCAATGCAACCTATGAATGTAACTACATGCTAAGATGTTTCTACCTACTTGGTTAAAAATAAAAAAATCTTTCAAGAACAAATATGAACTGGATTTCACTAATTCAAATCATAAAAATGAAGCACAAATAGACTTGCAAGAAGAAAATAACTTATGAAAGCAGGGAACAAGGAATTGAGTATCGAACCCTCACTGGTAGTGTATACACTCTAATCACTCAAGTGTTTTTTTAGGTTCGATTCTCTCAATTCTCTACTAACCTTGCTTTCTAAGGCTTACTCTTCATCTAACAATCAACATAAATTTAATGCACAGATACACATATCAGGAGGTCTTTTAAGGGTTGTAATGGGGCTAGGGTCAAGGTAGGATTGTATTTGGCTAAGTGGACTAAAAATCTGAATCCTTAATTAACTTAAATTTTCCACCTAACTTTAGACAATCCATGTAATCATAATACCACATCTAACTATCCATTAACCATGTTTTCCACATATTCATGCATTCTAATTTCAAGTACAACTCATATGCATTGCTTTCACCACTTACTTTGGGGCATTTTGTCCCCTTTTATTATTTGCTCTTTTTCTTTTCTTTTTCTCCTTTATTTTTCTTTTTTTCTTTTTTTATATTATTTTTTTCTTTTTTTCTTTTGTTTTTGTCAATGCATATGATTAAAGTATTGAATGCATGAACATATTCTCAACATTCTTTCACATTTTCAGAAAATTCTAACATACTCAATTCTCAAACCAAATGTTTCCAAACCCACTTTTCTCACACTTAATTCATGAGCACTCTCACTAGTCTAAGCTAACCAAGGATTCAAATTAAGGACATTATTGTTTTCCACTTAGAGTTAATGATGTGCTAAAGTAAAGAACAAAGGGGTATAATAGGCTCAAATTGGTTTGCAAGGGATAATGAAGGGTTAAGGCCATATGGGTATGTAAGCTCAGTGAAACAAAGGCCTCAATCATATAAGTGCATGCATACATCAAACCATGGAAATATAGAATTAAGCAAGACAAAGATCACAATTTTAGAGAGAAAAACACACACCAAAAATAAAATGTTGGTTGATAAAATGCAACCAATTCACATAGGCTCAAAAATCTCACAGGTTTTGTGTGTTCGAGCTCTAAACCATGTTCTAGTATAATATTTCTTCAAACAAATGTAACATTAAATTTTTATTCAAATTAGTGAAATACTCTAAAAAGTTTCTTGAAAAAGAAAATATTACTTCAACCAAGTGGTAAAATATGCACAAAAATCAAACAAACATGCAAATGCAACAACTAACAAGGAAAATAAAACATTGGTGTTTGAGAAGGAAATACTAACCTATGGAGATCGGTATCGACCTCCCCACACTTAAATATTGCACCGTCCTCGGTGCATGCTGAGATGTGGAGGTGGACGGGTTGTTCCAACTGATGCTTTTCTTCAAGGACTGTGCAGATGGATTTGTTTGTCTCCCCTTAAGAAGTTTTTCCGCTCCCTTCGTGGTGGCCATCCTGAAAGAAGAGGAAAAAGAAAAAGTAACCCAAAAATAAAGATAGAAAATAAATAAAATATAGGTGTTAATGCCAGATAATAAGGGTCTCATTTACATGGTAGCTACAACACGTAAGTGAGAAAACAATAGAAGCCATGGCATGCCAGTGGTATAAAATTTGTATAGGGGATGAGTGTGGGTAATGGAAGTATCAATACAAGCTCATGTCAATGCAAATGGAGTGCAAGTATCATAAAAGATTGGCATTGGCAGATAATTAATATCATCCCACAGTGTAAAACAAGTTACCAAAATAAATTCAAGAAAAGATACAACAGTTGAATAAAAAATTTTTTTAACACCAATAGAAAAATAAAAAAATATTTAGAAAAGAAAATAAAAATATGCATAAAATTAAAATGCAATGAATGAATATATGTAAATAATTTAAGTAAAATAAAATAGAGGTGAGAGAAAATAAGAAAGGAAGAAAAAAGAAGTAAGAAAAGATAAGAAGAATAAGAATTCAGAGAAGAAAAGATAAGAAAATTGGCACTAATCTGGATAGGTTGTGCGACGCTGGCGACGTGGTCGTGTGGGTGACAAGGTCGCGTGGGTGACACGGTCGCGTGGTGCGCAACAAGGTTAGGCGACGCGGACGCGTGGGGCACGCGATCGCGTGAGTCGATTTGTGTTAGTGGCGCGAGTGCAGCCTCGCGGTCGCACAACTCTCTGTTCAAAACTCTTTTTTGCCAAAAATTTGGGTGACGCGATCGCGTAGTTGACGCGGTCGCGTGGGTGGCCATCTTTTGAAAACGACGCGAACGCGTGGGACACGCGTTTGCGTGGGAGGGCTTGGGCTTCCAGCACGAGTCCAGCCCAACTCCAGCTCAACTTTCTGCCATGCACCTGGTTGACGTCGATTTTCAGGTCAGGCGGCCGCGTGGGTGATGCGGTCGCGTGGGAGGCCATTATTCTCAGGTGACGCGGACGCGTGGGACATGCGTCTGCGTGGGTAGAATTGTGCCATTGGCACGCCTCCAGCCACGCTCCAGCGTGACTCTCTGTTCGTTTTTATTTTTCTCCCCTCTCTTTGCGACGCGGATGCGTCGCTGATGCGGTCGCGTTGCGTGGCATTTTATTTTTTTTTAATCTGAAAAATGAAGAATGTAGTGTTAATATGAAGGTGATGCAAAACTCCAGGTTCAATATAATAAAATAAAATAAAACTCAAAAACAAATAAAACTAAATAAAAAATGAAAAAAAAGGAACAATCATACCATGGTGGGTTGTCTCCCACCTAGCACTTTTAGTTAAAGTCCTTAAGTTGGACATTTGGGGAGTCCTTTGTTATGGTGGCTTATGCTTGTATTCATCCAGGAATTTCCACCAATTTTTTCATCTCCAGTAGCCTCCGGGGTCCCAAACTAAGCATGTAAAGCCCTTAAGAAGCTTCAAACAGATTCTTAGGCTCCCGGGGTAACAAGTGTCAGAGCAGATTCCAGGATCCCAAATCTTGCTTTTACACCCATCCTTGTCGGGATCTGTATTTTTCCAACTGGGTGATAAGTAATTTGAATTCTCACTGCAGCTACCAAACAGCTTCCTAGACCCATTTAGTTGAGCTTTACACCAACCTTTGCATTTAAACTTAAAGCTTCCAACCATGATGAACCTTGCAGGACAATTCTTACCACTGGCCATCTTCCTCTTACTCTTAATGTTGCAAAGAGCTCTAAGTTGACCATCCGTCTACAATAGCCCATATTCAAGTGGGATTAGAAAGCTATGGGATATGAATTTTACCCACTTGAATATTGTGAAAAATGATGGCAACTTAGGGGGAGGGGTTTCCAACAACTTTGGCAAGGTAATTTCAAGCTCCACTCCCTTGTGCTCTTCTCTGATAATTACCACCTCTTTG
>NC_029785.2:97981341-97990207 GCF_000816755.2 Arachis ipaensis | reverse complement strand
AATTGTTCTTTCATCTTCAAGGGTATTTACTACCTTCACCTTTAGGGCCTCCTCTAGCTCCTTTTGAAGTATGGATTCGCGAAGATGATTCCTTTTTTCCTGTTCCATATCAATAGCATAATTGGGATCATCTTGCTCTTGGATTGATAGATGTGGGTGCTCTTCCATGGATGGTGGTGATGCGATGGAGAGATCATTCTGTGGTTGAAAAGGAACTGCACTAGAGCTTGAGGGTTGATTGTTGAAGGTATTTGGTGGTCTGATTTGGGCGACGAGAGCTTGTATAGTAGAGTTTAGATTGGCAAATGCTTTCTCCATAGAGGTTTGGGGTGGATCTATGTATGGTTCATTTGGTTCATAAGGTGGTTGGTATGGTGGATGTGGGTTAGGGTCATATGGAGGTGAATGGTGGAAAGGGGCTTGTGAGTATGGTGGTCCAAAGTCATGTTGAGGAAAGGGTTCATAGGCATATGGTGGTGGATTTTTTTTTCAAAAAAAATTAATTAAAAATATTTTTGAATTTAATGAGGAAAGAGAAAAATAATAAAATGACACCAAATTTAAAATTTAGATCAAAACGAAGAAAACAACTAAGAACAGCTTGAAGGTCAAGATGAACGCGAAGAACAACTTGAAGATCAAGATGAACACTAAGAACAAATTTTTGAAAAAATTTTTTTAATAACTAAATAAAAACAAATAACCTCTTAATTTATGGAAAAGCAAAAAATAAAAACAAAAATAAAAACAAATAAACAAGCAAAAATAATTAAAGTATCTGAAAGTAAGAGATAAATATAAAGCAAAAGAACATTGAACCTGGGATTGAGAGTCACTCCTAAAACTAAGAGAAGTCCTAAATCCTAATCCTAAGAGAGAGGAGAGAACCTCTCTCTCTAAAAACTACATCTACTCCTAAAATTGTGAATGTGAAAGCCTCCCTATGAATGGATTCAATCCCCCACTTTATAGCCTCTAATCTGTGTTTTCTGGGCTGCAAACTGGGTCGAAAACAGCCTAGAATTCGCTGGTCTCGAATTTAATCACGCTGGATTTCCGTCACTGCGATGGGCCGCATGGATCACGCGGTCGCGTCACCTAGAGTCAGGAAAAGTATAGCATATTATATATCAAATCGAAGCCCCGGACATTAGCTTTCCAACGCAACTGAAACCGCATCGTTTGGACCTCTGTAGCTAAAGTTATAGCCGTTTGAGTGCGAAGAGGTCAGGCTGGACAGCTTAGCAATTTCTCCAACTTCTTGTATTCCTTCCATTTTTGCATGCTTCCTTTCCATCCTCTGAGTCATTCCTGTCCTGTAATCTTTGAAATCACTTAACACACATATCAAGGCATCTAATGGTGATAAGATAGGATTAATATTAGCAATATAAAGGCCAAAGAAGCATGTTTTCAATCAAAGCACATAATTAGGAAGGCAAATGTAAAACCATGCAAATAGTATGAATAAGTGGGTAAAGAGTAGATAAAAACTACTCAAATGAGCACAAGATAAACCATAAAATAGTGGTTTATCAGTCATCAATAGACGAAATAGCAAGTGGTCCCCAAATGTCAATGTGAAGCAAATCAAAACGATTATCAGAAATTGTGTCACTTTGAGAAAAAGGCAATCTTCTTTGTTTCCCTAATTGACAAGAGTCACAGGGATTTTCATTTATTGTACAATCAATGAAATTGAAAGTTTTCTTCATAACAGCTAGTTTATTATTAGAAATATGACCTAATCTATCATGCCATAAATGCTGCATGTGTGCTCTTTGTGTGGATGCTGTGATATGGTGTGCAGTATAGTGTTCGCCAAGAAAGGCAATGTTGTGCTTATTTAGTATGCATAGACCATCAACAGAGTTAGCAACACCAACATCTTCTCTGTATGTTTGTCCTGTATCTCACAGTTTATTCAGAAAAAGTCATTTTACAATGCAATGATACAATTAGCTTCGATACTGATATGAGTTTAAAATTGAAAGAAGGAATGTACAATGCTTTGGTAAGATAAAGATTTTCTAAAAACTTAATGGTTCGTACAATGCAGCTCACAGTGTTAGTACCCTTAGGAAGTTTGACAATAGTCGGATCAATTTTAAATGTTTCAGAAAAATCCCTGAGGCAATATGACACATGGTCAGTGGCACTAGGGTCTATTACCCAAGGTTTATACTTTTGTGTGCAAACATTAAGAGCCTTTATGTGGGATTTAAAATACAGAATATGCGTCACATTGCCATGAGGAGGTGGCTGAGGTTGAGTTAAAATATGGTTCACGCTATGAATATGTTGCACTCCTTGCTTGTTGATTAAAGCCAGCAAAGCTTCCTTTTGTTTGGAGTGAAATCGCTCCCTGTAGTCTTCTTCTCCTCCAACTGGGGCTGATCAAAACCGAAATCATCATTGCTCTCCTCGGTTTCTTCACCTATCTTATAGTAATTCCTCATTGCTGGGGTAGAGCTCGATGGAGAATTATTGTTTCTTTGCCTTAGATGAGGAGGAAGTCTGTATTTTTTGTAAGACGTATCTATTGTGTGTCTAGTTTTATCACAAAACAAACACTGCATCCTTATTCTGCCTCCTTTGCCCCTCCCCCCAGCTTGAAACCTGCCTTCCCTACCTCTTCCTCTCTCTTTGCCTTGAGAAGACATAGCAGTGTTCAAGGAATTGGTAGGTGCCACCAAAATTTGAATGTCTGAGGTAGTTTCAAGGCTGAGGAACTGACTCTCTTGTTGAGTAAGCTTGGAGAGCACCACATTCAGACATGGCAACTTGTCCAAAAACATGATCTGAGACCGCACATCAGAGTGTTGCTCATTCAATTCTCTCAAAAACTTCACAATTCTGTCTTCCTCCCATTGACTTCTAATTACTCCTAAATCACTGAAGAACTGAAGATTGATGGTTTAGAAGTTATAGAAAACTCTCGTTGTAAGTATAGTTACTAAACCAAGCAATCAAGCTTTCTTACAAACGTTTTGGGTGTCACAAGTAACAAACCCCTTTAAAAATTGTTAACCGAGTATTCAAACCTCGGGTCACCTTCTCAAGGAACTGCAAGGAAGTATGTTCTTATTATTGGCTATAAAAATTGTAATCGGGGTGTAGAAGGTGAGAAGCAAGTGATTTAAATGACAAGTAAAGTAGATGGCAATTAGAATAAATGGTGAGATGCAAGTGATTTAAATGACAAGTAAAGTAGATGGCAATTAAAATAAATAAATACTGTAAAGCAAACTTCTGGCAAGGTAAGAGAAATTGGAAGTCCAACTTAGTTATCTCTCTCAACAATAATGAAAGTTGAATCTAAATTCCGCTTAGTTAACCTTTACCAAAGCAAAGGAAAGTCAAGGGACTAATTAGTTTGACCTTCGAATCCTATTTATTTCCTAAGAAAAAGTTGGGATTATTGAAGTTCAGTTCAATTAGCAAGATAGCGATTATCAGTTATGTTGAGTTGATAATGTTGAGTTACTGATTTCTTAACCAAGACCAAAAGGGGAAAAAGTAAAATTGCTGGAATAAAAATATCCTTAGATGGAAAGCAATGGTAACACAAATTAAAGAGAAAGCAATCAATAAACTGGAATACCTCAATTATCATTAATTCAAATAACAATCTGTAACATGGAATAATTCATAAATTAAATTATAAAAGTAAATAATCAACTCAAGTGCTGGAATAAATAAATAAAAGTGAAAAGGAAAGCTTAAAACAAAGAAACATAAAACATGGATCGAGAGTCACTCTTACAAACTAAGAGAAGTCCTAAATCCTAAGAGAGAGAGGAGAGAACCTCTCTCAAACTAAATCTAAATCATGGAAAGTAGTAAAAATGCGAGCTCTCTTTTGAATGGATGCATTCTCCCACTTTATAGCCTCTAGTCTGTGTGTTCTGCACCTGGATCTGGGCCAAAAGGGCTTCAGAAATCGTTGGGGGCGTATTCTGTAAATTCTGATACGTGGCTTCTGTCACGCGTCCGCGTGGGTCACGCGGTCGCGTCATCTGGAGTTTTCCTTGTGGCGCGGTCGCGTCGGTCACGCGTCCGCATCGAATGCGCTATGCTCAAGTCGCACGGCCGCGTCAGTCATGCAGCCGCATCGCTGCTTCTTCGCGCCTGGCACGCGATCGCGTCGTCCATGCGATCGCGTGGATGCCAGTTTCTTCAAAACTCTGTTTCGCACTTTCCTTCCATTTTTGTACGTTTCCTTTTCCATCCTTTAAGTCATTCTGCCTTAGAAAATCTGAAACTACTCAACACACTAATCACGGCATCGAATGGAGGTAAAGGTAATTAAAATAATTAATTTTAAAGCTTAGGAAACATGTTTTTCACATACATCACATAATAAGGAAGGAAAAGTAAAACCATGCAATTAATATGAATAAGTGGGTGAAGGATTGAATAAATCACTTAAATAAGCATAAAATAACTCATGAAATATGGGTTTATCAACCTCCCCACACTTAAACAATAGCATGTCCTCATGCTAAATCCAAGGTAAAGAATAAGGTAAGGTTAAAGTGGTGGAATGTTATGCAATGCAACCTATTCTAAATGCATCTACCTAAATGAGTTATGCAATTCCAATTTATCTACTCATATATAAAGCTTACATGTAGTCAAATTAATTCACATTCTCAAGGAGTCATATATATATATAGCCAACCCTTAAATAATAAAGCATTTTAGTAAATGAGATGGGAAATAAAAATGTTGTACAAACTTGCAAAACAATTAGTAAATTAAGCACAGATATATGTTGATGAGTTATTGAACCCTCACTGGATTTTGTGTTTACCCTCTGGTCACTCAGCGTTTATTGGGTTTATTCACTCTACTTTTCTTTTTATTCTTACTTTCTATAACTTTGTTCTTCATCTAACCAATCAACAATTATAGAGTACAGTTATACCAAAAGTCATGAGGTCTTTAATTAAGGTTGTATTGGGGCCAAGGTAAAGGTAAGGATATATGTATAAGGCTAAGTGAGCTAATAAGTGAATCCTTAATTAGACTAAGATCTCACCTAACATACATATTTAGTAGAACAAGCTTTTTTTTTTTTTTACCAATTTTCCCATATTATCCCACTTGTTGTTACATGCTCATGTTTCAATTTTATTTTTATTCCATGTGCATGGCTTTTATTTTGCATTAGGGAATTCTTTTGTATCCCCTTTTATTAAATGCTGAAAAATAACTTTTTTTTAAATGCACATGGTAATTGAATCACTTTGATTTCTCACGAGCATGCTTCCCAAATTTTCTGAGTTATTTTATTTCTTTCAACTTTTCTACCTTTTGTTTCTATCATCCATGTTCCCAATAGGTTTCCCATATTTTAATCTATTCATAATTTTCTATCTTAAGCTAACCAAGGATTCAACTTGAGATTTTATTTTGTTTTTCTGCTTAAGACTAGTAGTGTGGCTAAAATAGAAAAAAAGGGATTTTAAAGGCTCAAGGGGGCTAACAAGGGTGATGTGAAAGGTAGGTTATTTTGGGGTAAGTGAGCTAAAATCAAATGATGGCCTCAATCATTCTTTTGGTATGTATCTATATTCTATATTTTATATTCTATAATTGGACATATAGATTAAAGCAAAGTAAAGAACATCAGAATAAAAAGAAGTGAAACACACAGGAATGAAATTATGGTTTGAATGCAACCATATAATTAAGCTCAAGACTCACAGGCTGTGTGTTCTCTAACTCAAGCATCATATATCATTCATATATGTTATGCAGGTTTAGTTAAAAATTCCCATTATTCTCATAAAAAAATTATTTAGGGTAGCCTTTAAAGTTTTAAGGTTCCTCCTTGATGAAATGTTGTCAACTTAACTATATGATGTAATGCTATATATACAAGGTTTATGGATTTAAATCTGTTATGTTCAATTTCCTAGCTTACTTTCTTTTTCAATTTAACTATGCTATCTTATGCTAAAAAGGGTAAACTATACTAATTAATCCACTAATAAGTCAGAATTGCAAACTAAACTAAATAACTAAAAATATGAACTAAAAATGCAAAATGCAGAAATAGAGTAAAAATACATAAAAGTAGCAATGTATAATTACTCAGAAAATAACAGTAAAAAGAAAAATATAGAAAAAATATCCAAAATAAAAGAAAAAAGAGATGTAGTGGTTCACCAAAATAAAACGCCAGAGATGGCGACCTCCCCACACTTAAAATGAAGCATCGTCCCTGATGCTCAGTCAAGTCGGGTGTGAAGGGGTGTCATCACTGGTAGGGATGGTAGCTGGAGGCTCTGTGGTGGTGGTGGGCTGAGCGTCTGGCTGCTGTAGAGGCGGTGCTGACTGGATCGGGATCTCCGGATCTGCAGCCTCAATCTGATGCGTAACCTCCTGATGTGGTGTAGCCTGCTCTGTGCCTGCCTACTGATGGGTCTCCTCCTGGGGCTCATCCTCCTCCTCCTCTGACTCCTCTGATGGTGTGTCGGGCTCGGAGGGAATGTCACCACCCTGTCGGATCATCAGCTTCAGATGTGAATAGCGTCGCTGGCTGCGACGCTCCAATCTCTCATACCGGCGCCGGTTACGGCGCTCCATCTGATCAAGCTGTCGCAATAGGCGGTGCACGAGGCGATATACGGGCTCAGAGGCAGGTGGAGGTGCAGTGGTGGCAACAGGGGTAGCAGGGGTAGCCGTGGATGAAGAGGGTCCAGCAGACGGTGGGGCTATCTGATCAGTAGTAGGGAAGGGTGGTGGTCTGGAGCCCAAAGCTAGGAAGTTCCTGCTGTGAGGAATGATCTTCCTGCAGTCCGCTGCTGGTGGTCTCTCATCGGCATCCTCCCATGGCACGTCAGCTCGACGGCCTAGCTGTGTAACCAGATACGGAAAAGGGAGGGTGCCTTGGACGTGGACCCTGGCCATATAATGCCGGATAAAGCGTGGCAGATAAAGGTCCTTACCCTCCAGCACACACCATAAGAGGGTGATCATAGCAGCCGGGATCTCCGTCTCATGAGTACTCGGCATCACATAGTTGCTCAAGATCTGGTGCCATAACCGAGCCTCATCATTTAAGTACGCCCTCTTGATCCCTCTAGGCATGGTGGTGTCCTGACCCATCTCCCAAGGAACAGTCGGGTCGAGAGCTATCCGTGCCTTCACAATATCCCAATCAAACTGCATCAGGCGCATGTCCTTCTCAGCCTTTTGATAACCATCAGGCTGATCGGACTTGGCTGGGAGCCGGAGAATGTCCTCTATGGCCTCCTCAGTGACCAGAATCTGCTTTCCTCTCAGGTTCACTGCATCGAGGGTGGTGATGTAGTAGTTGCAGTAGAATTCCCGGACCCAAGATGCATTGACCTCTGTCAGTGCTCTCTCTAGAAAGAACCAGCCTCTTTGCTTGATTTGCTCAGTGGTGTACTGCTGGAGTGCTTCTGGAATCCTCAGAGTTCTCTCCAGGTATAGATTCCTGAAGTTTGGAAATGCCGGATACTTCAGCTCACAGTACCGGTTTGGAAATTTTATTGGATCATTTGCAGGGAGCAGCTGGTAAGCTTTTTCCTGCTGTGTAAAGTTCTTCTCCCGCCATGAGGAATCATGCATTAGGTCAATGATGGACTGGGAGGAATCTCCTTTCTTGCGCTTGCCAGTAGCCTTGCCTTTTCCTTTCCTTTGTGAGGCAGACATCCTGAAAAATGGGAAACCAGGATATGGATAAAATAAGGGAAGCAAATAGGCGATTAAACAAAGAAAACTCAAAGCGGTAAAGGAGAATTAGAATGAGGTAAATGAGTCAAGTAAATGTGCATTAAGGATTGTTTAGTAGTTTAAAATTTGGAAAGGAAGAATTTACAATCCAAAATGTATCAGAATTCAAGTTAAATAGAAAAATTGTCATTATGGCATGGTTAGAAAGTTAGAGGAAAGTGAAAAATCAGAAAAGAGATTTTAAAAGGTTAGTATGGTTAGAATTTGAAAAAGAAGTTAGTAAATTAAAATTAGTGAGTCAGTAAAATGCGGGTTAAAGTAAGTGGCATAAAGAAAATAGTCTATGTAACAAGGATTCACAATTATGACTAGAAATAACTCATAACCGAACAAGGAAAACAGGGTGATGTTGATTCAAATAGATATAAAGAAAGTAAGAACTGGAATCAGAATATCACAAATGCAGTTTATAAACCAGGAAATCAAAGAGGATAAGAAAGGTTGTCATAGCATTCATGAAACGGTTTGGTTAAGGAAGAGGACAACAGAGTTCAGATTGCCAAACCAAAACATGAATGAAAACAATTCACAAAAAATTTGGGCAGCATTTTGGCTAAAACTGGATTGTCCCAGAAAATAAACAGCAAACAAGGCAGTTCATATAAATTAAAAAGTCAAGCTGCAGGTACATATATATAATATAAACATGAAAATTCAATGTAAAGAGCAGCAATATACCAGAAATACAGCATATGAACAAGATTACAGCAACAGCAGATTTGCAAATATGATAAAACAGAAGCAAGAACAGTGCAAATAAACAGACCTAGAGCCACTAACCACATCCTAGGCTACCTAACAACCTAAAATCCACTACAACATGCATATTTAACTATCCTAACATGAACAAAAACGGAAAAATAAGAGTAAACTACGAATGGATAAAAGGGATTGCGTGTTGCGGAACCTAGAAGGCAAAAGAAGGAGGTTGGGGTACAGAGGTGGCTGGGGTGGTGGCGGTGACGTCCGGCACGGCGGGTGGCGGTGGTAGGCACGGCGGTTGCTGCTGTTAGGGGGCAGGGGATTTGGGAAGGGTAATGGGGGAAATAGGGGAGAGGGTTGGGGGTTGCGGGTGGTGGTGGGAGCGGCGGATACG
>NC_029785.2:97976224-97981322 GCF_000816755.2 Arachis ipaensis | reverse complement strand
GCTGGCGGTGGTTGGTGCAGCGGTGGTCGGGGCGGCGGCTATGGTGGCTGGGTGGTGGTTGAGAGTAGAAAAAGAAGAGAGGGAGAAGAGGGTTGGGGGGCTGCGCGACTGATAGGGTTCGCGTGGCTGGGGGGTTATATTTTTGAATCCACGCGATCGCGTGGGGCACACGGTCGCGCGGTTGGGATGAAAATGGGAATGACGCGATTGCGTGGAGCGCGCGATCGCATGAGAGGGGTGGAAGAGGGGATGACGCGATCGCGTGGGTCGCGCGATCGCGTCGCTGGAAATTGTGCTACACGCACGACTCCAGCACCGTTTCAGCACAACTCTCTGTCTCCTTCGAGGGTGTTGTGGAATCCATGCGACGCGATCGCGTCTCTCACGCGGTCGCGTGGGGTTGGTTTTGTGCATGTGACGCGATCGCATGGGGCATACGATCGCGTGGCCAATTTGTGCAAAACGCACAAGGGCCGCACGATTCCAGCCTAACTTTCTGGACGTTGGATTTTTGACGCCGATCTCCAGGGCACGCGGCCGCGTGGATGACGCAGTCGCGTGGATAGTGTTTTCGCAATATGACGCGATCGCATGGGGCATGCGGTCGCGTCGTGCATCCCCCTTTTTTTTATGTATGATAAATGCAGAATGCAATGATTAACATGAATGCTATGCATGATTCCAGGTTCAATGAAGTAAAATGAAAAGGAAATAAAAAATGAAAGTAATCAACAATAAATTGAAAAAGAACCGACCATACCATGGTGGGTTGTCTCCCACCTAGCACTTTTAGTTAAAGTCCTTAAGTTGGACATTGTAGGAGCTTCCTGCTATGGCGGCTTATGTTTAAATTCGTCCAAAAATCTCCACCAGTGCTTGGAATGCCAATAGCCTCCGGGGTCCTAAACTAGGCATGTGAAGCTTCTGAGCAGCTTCAGACAAATTTTCAGGCTCCCGGGGTGACGAATGTCAGAATAGATTCCAGGGTCCCAAGCTTTGCTATTAAATCCGCCTCCGTCTTGATCTATATGTTTCCATCCGGGCGGTTTAAAAAGTAGAATCTCACCATGGTGACCAAACGTTCTCCGTGATCCATGCAATTGAGCATGATACCAATCCGTGTACTTCGAGGTGAAGCGTGGAACCTTATTGAACCTTGTGCACCAACTCTGAGTACGAGCCATTTCCCTCTTACTCTTAAGGCCGCAAAGAGCTCTAAGCTGGCCTTCTGTTTCAAGCAAACCATATTCAAGTGAATAAGTAAAGTTATAGGTTAAGGATTGTACCCACTTGAAGCTTGTATTAGGTGGTAATGGCCTTGGGATAGGTGTTTCTGGTGGCTCTGTAAGTTCTACTCCCTTCTGCTCTTCTGTGAATTCCTCCACTTCCTTGCAAGGCTCTACAATTGTATCTGTGTCCTGGTCAAGGTCTTCTATGTCTTCCTCATCACTTGAGTCATAGATTGGAGGTTGCGAGAAATCTACCTCCGCATCGTCTTCATATTCATCTGGGGAAGATTCTTCGATCTCAGAGAATTCACTTGCGGATGCAAGTTCATTACTAAGAGAGCTAGACTTGTGACTATCACTATCAAGGGAAATTGCTTCTTGGATTATTCTGTCTGATTCTTCATAAACAACTTACCTTGGAGATTGTACAATATCCTCCGTAGCATCAACTGTAGCGTCCTTGACGGAGTTCTCCTCAGCTCTGGATTCCCATGGAAGTTCAGCGTCTCCTAGATCTTCAACCAACTCTTCTTCTTGAACAATGACAGCTTCTTCTACTTGTTCTAGTACGAATTCATTCTCTGTCTTGTCCACTGGAGTTTCTGGTATCTCCTTCTTGCTACGCTCTTCGTTAGACTATTCACATGGGGCTGTGGCTGATCCTTGTGTATTTGAGCGCCTAGAAACCCATTGAATTGCTACTTGCTCCAGTTGTCGAATGGTTGTTTGAAATTTATTTACTGTTTCCTTTAGGCGAACCTCTGCTTCTCAGGTTGCCGGACTTGTGCATGATACATAGGAAAGTGGTGGTGATTGGGAGTGATTGGATTGGTTATTCAAACCTCGGGTCGTCTTCTCAAGGAACTGCAAGGAAGTATGTTCTTATTATTGGCTATAAAGATTGTAATCGGGGTGTAGAAGGTGAGAAGCAAGTGATTTAAATGACAAGTAAAGTAGATGGCAATTAGAATAAATAAGTACTGTAAAGCAAACTTCTGGCAAGGTAAAAGAAATTGGAAGTCCAACTTAACTATCTCTCTCAACAATAATGAAAGTTGAATCTAAATTCTGCTTAGTTAACCTTTACCAAAGCAAAGGAAAGTCAAGGGACTAATTAGTTTGACCTTCGAATCCTATTTATTTCCTAAGAAAAAGTTGGGATTATTGAAGTTCAGTTCAATTAGCAAGATAGCGATTATCAGTTATGTTGAGTTGATAATGTTGAGTTACTGATTTCTTAACCAAGACCAAAAGGGGAAAAAGTAAAATTGCTGGAATAAAAATATCCTTAGATGGAAAGCAATGGTAACACGAATTAAAGAGAAAGCAATCAATAAACTGGAATACCTCAATTATCATAAATTCAAATAACAATCTGTAACATGGAATAATTCATAAATTAAATTATAAAACTAAATAATCAACTCAAGTGCTGGAATAAATAAATAAAAGTGAAAAGGGAAGCTTAAAACAAAGAAACATAAAACCTGGATCGAGAGTCACTCTTACAAACTAAGAGAAGTCCTAAATCCTAAGAGAGAGAGGAGAGAACCTCTCTCAAACTAAATCTAAATCATGGAAAGTAGTAAAAATGCGAGCTCTCTTTTGAATGGATGCATTCTTCCACTTTATAGCCTCTAGTCTGTGTGTTCTACACCTGGATCTGGGCCAAAAGGGCTTCAGAAATCGCTGGGGGCGTATTCTATAAATTCTGATACGTGGCCTCTGTCACGCGTCTGCGTGGGTCACGCGGTCGCGTCATCTGGAGTTTTCCTTGTGGCGCGGTCGCGTCTGTCACGCGTCCGCATCGAACGCGCTATGCTCAAGTCGCGCGGCCGCGTCGCTGCTTCTTCGCGCCTGGCACGCGATCGCGTCGTCCATGCGATCGCGTGGATGCCAGTTTCTTCAAAACTCCGTTTCGCACTTTCCTTCCATTTTTGTACGTTTCCTTTTCCATCCTTTAAGTCATTCTGCCTTAGAAAATCTGAAACTACTCAACACACTAATCGCGGCATCGAATGGAGGTAAAGGTAATTAAAATAATTAATTTTAAAGCTTAGGAAACATGTTTTTCACATACATCACATAATAAGGAAGGGAAAGTAAAACCATGCAATTAATATGAATAAGTGGGTGAAGGATTGAATAAATCACTCAAATTAAGCACAAAATAACTCATGAAATATGGGTTTATCAACCGCATTGACACTTAATGCCACATTCACATGATGGTATTAGCCGAAAATTGTGAATTTTTTCTCAAATTATTTTGAGATTCGTGTAGTAGGATGTCACATCCAATTCGCCTTGTCTTAATGTGTATAGTTCTTCATATAATTCACCAACACGGTACCTATCCCCTTGATAATAGCGTTGCTTCAGAGCAAGCTACAAATCACTAGCAAGATTATTCCATGTTATACTTTGACGAATATTTGGACTAAGTGAAAGATTTATCCAATCAACTGCATAAGTGTTACACATTTCCCTTACTTCAAACAATGGATATGCACTCTCTGGTTTTGTGATACTTCCATCAACAAATTTTGTTTTGTTCTTTGATTTAAGTGCTCTCTACATTTCTCCACTCCATGTACTATAGTTCTGACCAGTAAAAACAACAACAATTATAGTGATACCTGGGTATTCTAATGGATGAAGAAAATAGGCATTTGTTGGATCTTGAACTGGATTACTGGTTTTCGTAATGTGCACTTAAATCGCTGATATCTGACTCAGAAATGATGCTATCTGATGCATATCCATAGTTCTTGAACCAACTATCGAGCCTCCCAAACTTGAGTCTGCCATTTACGGCACAAATTCATTGAATTTCGGTGATGAAAATTCAGACTTTCTTCTCTTGATCTCGTTGATCGGAGTTGTTACCTCACTCTCTGATGAACATAAGAGGAGATAAACACATTCTCATTAAACACTGTGGTGAGAATCCAAGAGAAGAGAAGAGAAGAAAAAAAATTCAGATGAGGAAGAGATGAATCCGAGAAATCGAATTAAGAGGAGAGGGAAGTGAATTGGAGTAAGAGAAAGTAGGTCAGGGAAATTAGGAATTGAAGAAAGTTATTGATGTGAGAATATGAACGATTGAGGTGAATCGAGAAATCAGCTTAGAGGCGATGTCAAAGTGAGAAGTGGAAGAACAACCGAATGGAGAAATTAAAATAAGAGATTAAAAGGGAATGGATTCATTATCAACTTTTCAGTCACAAAGATCAGAAATCAAATTTAACTATGGCTTTCACACTCCCCACACCATATTAAAAGTATGAGAAAGAAGAAATAAACAAGTTCAGAACCAGAATCAATGAAGAGAATGAGCTAAAATGTTAACTTTTATTATGACACACAAATCTCTTTTATAATAACTAACTTTATATATATACTATGCTAATATGTGCTAATCAATTAAGAAAAAATTAACTAAAACTAACTAATTATAAATACAACTATCAACTGTATGTTATATCAGATAATACTAACATTTCTTATAAGATTATGTGAAAAGTGTAACTGAGGATTACACACCACCGTTTGTTGCCCATTGTCGCATTATCTATGTGATTTTAGTTTTGTTAGTTTTTCTTTGGATAAATCTTGAAAAAAAAAAAAAAACAACAATTAGCTAATATTTTGTAAGACGTGTTTTTTGGATTTTGGATTTATAACTTTTAGATTTTTGTATATACACTTTTACTTATTAATTTGTTTTTTGTTTTGCCTGTTTGACAAATTCGTTTTTTTAATTTGTTTCTTACCTACGCATTTGTGACTTGTTGTAAGATAGGACTTCAACTCGCCATAGTTTTTATCTCTCATAATTGAAAATAGATTCTTTTAATTTTTTTAAT
>NC_029785.2:97960068-97976194 GCF_000816755.2 Arachis ipaensis | reverse complement strand
CTATTAATTTTATAATAAAACAAAAAATATAAAAGATATTAAAAAATTAAAAATTATACTTTATTTTTTCAAATTTTTTTAATAATTAAAAAATTCAATCATTTAATCATCTATTATGTCAGACTTGTGCGGTTGTGCCTAGTCAAAAGTCAAAACCAACCCTGTTTCAAACTATTGTTTTTGGCGCATACTTTGACTTCATACTATCTCTTGATTTTTTAAGGTGGTTGTGATGTTTTGCTAGCTACCCTTCTTCTTTTAGGGTCTTATAGTCAATCGATTTCTTAATTATTTAGGATATGCTTTACATATGGTTTTCAGTGTGTGAAAGATTTGTTTTTGGCGATTTTTTCTATACCTAATTAATTTGAGGGTATTATATATCTTTTTTATATGTTTCAATTAATTGGTGTCAAGTGTATTTATTAATTTCAATCAGCAAATAAATTTTTAATTTTTAAAAATAAAAAATAATAAATTTAATACATATATTAAATATTTATATATAAATATCTTAATATATTGTACATACATTTAACTCTGATTAAATCAAACTACCATATGTGGTAAATTTTTTTGGTATTTTATGTGGTAAACTTTAAATAAATTATTTAAAAGAAAAAAAAAAAGAAAATTAGAATTGGGCTGTTGTATATGCTGTTAGAGAAAGAGGGAAGAACATAGAATCCTAATCTTTTTCATCTAATTTCGTCTTCTTCTCTTTCTTATATTCACAAAAAAAATTCGTTTTCGTCTTCTTTCCCCTCCTTCGCTCTCATGATATACCTTCTTTTTCCTCCTTCTAATCTTCGAAAGTCGTCGATCTTGTTGCTGTAATCCAGAACATCGTTCTTTCACCCCATGCCGTCACAATTTTATAACCATTTGGGAGGATTTAACCCAAGAACGATGGATTGTTCTGGATTACAACAACAAGATCGACGATTTTTGAAGATTAGAAGGAGGAAAAAGAAGGTATATCCTGAGAGTGAAAGAGAGGGAAGAAGACGAAAACGAATTTTTTGTGTGAATATAAAAAAGAGAAGAAGACGAAATTAGATGAAAATGATTAGGGTTCTATATTCTCCCATCTTTCTCCAGCAGCATATACAACAGTTCAATTCTAATTTTCTTTTCTTTTTTTTCTTTTAAATAATTTATTTAAAGTTTACCACATATGATGGTTTAATTTAATCAGAGTTAAATGTATGTACAATGTATTAAGATATATATATATAAAGTATTTAATATATGTATTAAATTCATTTTTTTTAAATTAAAAATTCATTTACTAATTGAAATTAATGAATACACTTAATACCAATTAATTAGAACATGTAAAAAAAAATATATATATAATACCCTCAAATTAATTGAGTATTAAAAAAATCACCTTTGTTTATATATACAACTTGGTTGTGATGTCATTCATGGCAACTCCAACAATTTCCAATCTATATCAAGAATCAAGATGCATGGCTGCTTGATTTTTCATTTTTTTTATTTGAAATTATTTATTGGTCCCTCTTCAAAATTTTTAAATTGATAACAGATCATCCGACCTATCAATTAGCAGACAAGAAAGGTAAAAACAGTAGGATTTGATTAGTTTAAGAAAAATGTCCATCGTAATTATTTTTAATATTGTTTACTTTTAGAATTTTATGAAAATAAATATAAAAATAATAAAATTATATATTTTGTTTTTATTTTTATTTTATGCTTTTCTTCTTTTAAAAAATACTAAAAAATAGTAAAAATAAAACCAAAAAAATACAATCTGAAACATGCAAGTCTTCATTTCCAATGCCATTTGATCGCTTCATATTTTAAATAAATAAAATAAATATGAAATTTATGGATTTTGTCGCGCTCAATTTTTTATATTACTTATGTCCAACGAGATAAGTAATTAGTTATCGTAATACAATAAATATTTTATTTATCAATATATTCAATTCTAGAATAATTTATGTATTTAAATAATGAATCACATTTCGGTTATTGTAAACATTTTAAAAATAATAGATAATTAGAATCTATCATCAAATGATTTTATATTTTAAAAAATAGAACAATTTTTTTTTCAAAATTTTTTGAAACTGTCATTACATTATTTTATTTTTTTAAGTAGGATAATTCTTATTTCTTTTTTAAATCATTTCTGCTAAAATTTTGATCATTATCCATATCAATGTCAATCTTTTTTATTTTTTTTGATAAATTTTGTATACATTGCACTAAAAATAGAGATATCATCATTCATATTAATTTTATTTTTTTCTAATTCTTGTTCTTTATCCATATTTATTCTAAGGGAGCTACTCAAATAAAGACGTTTAAAACGTTTTTTTTTAAAGACGTTTTTTAATTTTTAAAATTTAATATATATAATTGATTAAACTGTGTTATTTTTGTTAAAATTAGGCCAGACAAATCAATTTGACTGAAAAATGATAAACCAAACTTTAAACTAATTTAAATTAATATTTTTTTAATAGAAATTGACTATAATACACTTATTATAAAAATTGATTAAAATACTCTTATTATATATATATAAATTTTAAAAATCCTAAATTCTAACCTTACGACGGCATACAGAGAAGAAAAGGGTTAGAATTTAGAGTTCTCAAAATATATATAATAGAAGTATTTTAGTTATTATTCATAATAAAGAGAGAAAAATAATTTTTAAATAATTAAGTCAAAACCATAATAACAAAACAATATTTAACGTTATTTTATTGAGTAAGTATTCAATTATCTATTAAATATTTTTTTTATTAGGACAAATGACATAAACAAATGGAATGGATGTCAATTTTACATAAATATCCTAAATATAAACATAGTTCATGAATATCTTATTTGTATATTTATATAAATCGAATTCAATTGATTCGATTTATATCTTTTTAAGATAAATCGAATTTAATTGCTCCGAATTAATAGGTACACTAATAAATTAAATTCAATAGTGTCCATTTAATATAAAAAATCATTTTAGTGAAGTAATCCCCGGATAAATCAAATTTATGAGTTTCGATTTAAGATTGATCGTAAATCAAATCCAAAAGCATGATTTGGACTATTCTATGTAAATTACGTCAAATGAAGCTAATAATAAATTTAACCTATAAGAGTCAAACCATGTTTAGGTAAATCAAATTCATTGGTTTCGATTTAATGGTTTTGATATCTATGATAAATCGAAACTACTTTACTATATTTTGATACATGAACAAGTAAATCGAAAACATTACAAGTTTTTATAATACTGATAACACCTTCTAAGCCATTTACAATAATTACAAAATACACTTACAATAAAAAGTTTAAAAATTTATAAAAATATTTAATTTAAAATTGTTACTAAAATTTTAGTTGTACTCGTTACAAAGTGAATAATAAACATAAAATTTCTTGTTACAATTGAAACAGTAATGATATTAATTATTCAAAAATTAAAGTCAACTTGTCTGTCTAGTACAACCACTTTTTTTCTAAAAAGTAAATATTTGTTATGTGTTAAAAAAAATCAAGATATCATTCAAGTATTTATTGAGTATTTTTATAATAGTACCTACTAACTAAAGAATCTTTTTTCTAAATTATGAGTTTGACACTAACATTGCTTAAGAATAATTGAGTTAGATCTTGAATATGAAATTCTCAAATATAATTTGATAGTATTTTAAACTTTAAGTGTACCCGATTATGCTATTATGGAGTAAAAATGCAATGCAGCTTGAATTAAAATTTAGTGCATTTCACACTTTGAGTGAATTTCAATCAAAATTAAGTCCAAAAAAATGTTGTTGTCATACCCCATAACTATAAATAAAGCCAAAATCTATTCTCCAAGATAACATGACAGTAATAACTTTGTCAAATGTATATTTTTATTCTTAGATGTGTTACAAAATATGGTTGAGGTTATTTGTTTTAATTCATCCCTCTAAAAATTTAGTTTTTCAATAGCTATTTTTTTAACTAACAAATAATTTACTTCAGTTATTAAAGATATAAGAAGATAGTCTTCTAGCGTTTTAGTACAAGATTGTAAAATTTTATTTAAATTAAACAAGCACAATTGTTTAATATGATTATCTCGTATAGTTAATTCTACATAAAAATATATAATAGTGTTAAAATTCAATCAACTTAAAATAATCAATAATTAAATTTTTTTATTATTGTAATTAATAAAACTCATTTTTCATATTTAGTGGTATTCTTCATTGATATAAAATATTATTGAGAGTTCATGCTAATAACTATCCTATACATATTTTGGTCTTCAGATATTGTTGAAAGGCAGTGATAAACCGCTATTTTCTACACAAAAACAAGAATTTAAAACAGATGAAGAATGGGAGTTTGAACACCAAATTTTGTGGTTTTATTAGGCAATGGGTGGATGATAATATTTATAATCACATTGCTAATGAGACTCATGATAGGGCTTTGTGGAATCAAATTGAATCCTTGTATGCTTCCAAGTCTGGCAATAATAAATTGTACTTATTGAATATGTTGATGAATTTGAGATACAAGGAGGGGTCACAAGTATTAGATTACTTGAGTGAATTTCAAGGAGTTCTGGATCAGTTGTCAAGCATGGAAATCAAGTTTGAAGATGAGGTTCAAGGATTGTGGTTGCTAAATACTCTACCGGATTCTTGGGAGACATTTCGTATCTCTCTTACTAATTTTGCTCCAAATGATAAAGTGAGCATGCAACTTGTTAAAGGTGGCATTTTAAATAAAGAGATGAGAAGAAAGACGCAGAATTCTTCGTCACACTCTGAAATGTTAGTCACTGAAATCAGGGGGAGAAATCAGAATAGAGTTCAAAAGGGTAGAGGTAAAAGCAGAAGCAAATCCAAGGGAAGATACAAGAATGTTGAGTGTCACTACTGTCACAAAATGGTCACGTTAAAAAATATTGCTATCTTTGGAAAAAGAAAAACAAAGGTAAGAAAGAAAAGAAGGATGATAGTGGTAATGATCGTGTATCTTCTATTTCAGATGATCTTCTTACTGTTGATATTGCTGATTATGAGTACAAGGTCAATCTTGTTTCTGATGATAAGTTCAGCTGGGTAATTGATAGTGGCGCCTCAATACATGTTACACCGAAGAAGGAGTTCTTTACTTCTTATACTCTAGGTAATTTTGGAGTGCTTAAGATGGATAATGATGGCTTGGCCAAAGTTATTGGTGTAGGAGATGTTTTTCTTGAGACTAATATGGGAATGAAGCTACTACTCAAAGATGTTAGACACGCTCCAGATGTTCGCTTGAATTTGGTTTCAGTTAAAAGGCTTGATAATGAAGGCTTTGTAAACACTTTCAACTTTGGACAATGGAAGCTTACTAAAGGCAAGTTAGTGGTGGCTCGAGAAAAAGGTACTTCAAGTTTGTATGTGATGCATGCCATGATTGCAAAAGGTAGTGTGAATGCAATTGAAAGTAAAGAAGTTTGTAGCTTGTGGCACAGACGACTTGGTCATATTAGTGAAAAAGGACTTAATTATTTAGCTCGAAAGGATGCTCTTTCAGGTTTGAAGAATGTAGAGTTGGAGAAATGTTCTCATTGCATGGCTGGCAAACAAAGAAGATTATCCTTCAAGAAGCATCAACCTTCAAGAAAATCAGACTTCTTGGAATTGGTGCACTCCAATATTTGTGGTCCTTTGAAGGTATGATCTTTTAATGGAGCTATTTACTTTATTACTTTTATTGATGATCATTCAAGAAAGCTTTGGACTTATGCTTTGAAAATAAAGAACCAAGCTTTGGAAAAGTTCAAACAATTCCAAGATTTGGTTGAGAGGCAAATAGGTAAAAAGCTTAAATGTATTCGCACTGATAATGGTGGTGAGTATTGTGGACCATTTGATGAGTATTGCAAGCAGCAAGGCATTAGGCATGAAGAGACACCTCCTAAAACACCTCAGTTGAATGGTTTGGTAGAAAGAATGAATAGAACATTAATTGAAAGAGTTAGGTGTATGCTTACTGAAGCTAAGCTACCTAAAGTCTTTTCGGGTGAAGCGCTACTTACAACGGTTCATGTGATTAATTTGAGTCCTACAATTGCTTTAGATAATGATATTCCGGATCATGTTTGTTCAGGCAAAGATGTCTCGTATGGTCACTTGAGAGTCTTTGGATGCAAAGTATTTGTTCATGTTCCAAAGAATGAGAGCTCCAAGTTGGATGTGAAGACAAGGCAGTGCATTTTTATTGGGTATGGTCAAGATGAGTTTGGTTACAGGCTTTATGATCCAGTTGAAAAGAAGCTTGTAAGAAGCGGTGATGTAGAGTTTGTTGAAGACCAGATCATTGAAGACATTGATAAGGCAGAGAAGAGTCAATCACAAGAGAGTAGTAACTTGACTGATGTAGATCCAGTTCAGCCGCCTCCTTCGTCAGAACAAACAGAGAATCAAGATCAGGAGCATATGTAGCAAAATGAGCCTTTGGTTCCTAATGACCAGGAGATGGGAGATCCGATTGATGCTCCAGTTGATGATGATGCTGATAATCAACCTGAGCTACCTGAAGATTCACCAGGTTTCCATCCTAGGAGGCCTACTAGAGAGCGACGACCTTCAACGAGGTATCCTTCTAGTGAGTATGTAACATTTACTGATGGATATGTGACCTTGACTTATGGGAGAGAACCTGAATGTTATGCGAAAGCCATGGAAGGTGACGACAATAAGAAATGGTTTGATGCAATGCAAGATGAAATGAAATCCTTGTATGATAATCAAACATTTGAGCTTGTTAAGTTGCCAAAAAGGGAAGAAAGCTTTGCAGAACAGGCGGTTTATAGGTTGAAGCATGAAGAAAATTCTCAGTGTCCAAGGTACAAGGCTAGATTGGTGGTCAAGGGCTACAGGCAGAAAAAGAGAGTTGACTATAATGAAATCTTTTCACCGGTTGTGAGAAGATCTTCTATTAGGACTGTTTTGAGTTTGGCTGCAAGTCTTGATTTAGAGATAGAGCAGATGGATGTGAAAACTACTTTCCTTCATGGTGATCTTAAGGATGAAAATTACATGGAACAACCTGAAGGTTTCATGGTAAAAAGTAAAGAGGATCATGTTTGCAAACTGAAAAAGAGCTTGTATGGGTTGAAGCAAGCTCCAAGACAATGGTACAAGAAGTTCGAATCTGTTATCGCAGAACAAGGCTACAAGAAGACTACTTCTAATCATTGTGTATTTGTTAAACAGTTTGCTAGTAATGATTTTATTATCCTTTTGATATATGTTAATGACATGCTTATTGTTGGTCAGAATGCTTATAGGATTGATATGTTGAAGAAGCAACTTGCAATGTCATTTGCAATGAAGAACCTTGGGCCAGCAATGGAGATTCTTGGCATAAGAATCGAGCGTGATAGAAAGGAGAAGAAACTTTGGTTGTCACAGGAGAAATACATAGAGACAATGTTGCACAGGTTTCAAATGGAGAAAGCAAAGACCGTCAGTACTCCTCTTGCTACACACTTCAAATTGAGTTGCAAGCAAAGTCCATCAAGTGATGAAGAGAAGAAAGACATGGAAAAAGTTCCATATGCATTAGCCGTGGGTAGTTTAATGTATGCTATAGTGTGCACAAGACCGGATATAGCTCATGCTGTTGGTTGTGTTAGCTGTTTTGTTTCAAACCTAGGAAGAGAGCATTTGAATGCTGTAAAATGGATAATGAGATATCTTCGTGGTACTTCTAACATGAAGTTGTGTTATGGAAGTAATAAGCCTATTCTAGTTGGTTACACTGACTCAGACATGGCAGAAGATATTGACTCTAGAAGGTCCATTTCAGGCTTCTTGATCAACTTTGCGGGTGGAGCTGTGTCTTGGCAATCAAGATTGTAAAAATGTGTTGCTTTATCTACTACCGAGGCTGAGTTTATTGCCATTACCGAAGCGTGCAAGGAGATTCTTTGGATGAAGAAATTCTTGAAGGAACTCGGGTCTACTCAAGAGAGGTATGTGTTGTTTTGTGATAGTCAAAGTGCTATACATCTTGGTAAAAATTCTACTTTTCATTCTCGATCCAAACATATTGATGTGATGTATCATTGGATACGTGATGTTTTGGGTGCTGAGTTGTTGGAACTTGAAAATGTTCATACTGATGAGAATGGTTCTGATATGATGACCAAGGCATTACGAAGATGGAATTTTGAAGTTTGTTGCTTAATCGCCGGATTGGCGGTTACCTCCACATAGTCGTAAGGGGGAGATTTATTGGGTTTTTTGGGCTCCCTTCCTATGTGGAGAGAAAGTCCAAATACTAGTATCCAAACCCATGAATAGTTGAAGTGGCTGAGGTGAGTTAGGGTTGAGTGAGAGAGGTCATTTTGAAAGGAGAACACCAAACACTAGAGAGAAAAGAAGAAAGTTATTTTCGCACATATACAAAGCTATCTCTGTAAACTGGTCGCTGCAGATTTGTTAACCGTTGGATCGAGCTCAAATTTAAACAGTGTGTTTTATACATCTGGTTCTTTGATTTCACCGTTCAGATCTTCAATTAGACATCTGTAGCTAGAGATATTGGCCACGCATAGTAACTATTTTTGTGGTATTTTTATCTTCTTGTTCTTGTTTTGTAAGTTTTGAAGCTTGGGTTGTTTAGCTTGTTGTATGCATATTTTGTGCAGTAATTTGTGACTCTCTTATACCCTATTTTTCATCATAGTGAAGCTATTTCCTGGTCTTGGTGACTCGTGGTTTTTACTTCTCTTATTGAGAAGGTTTTCCATGTTAAAAATCTTGGTGTGTTAGCTTGTCTCTAATTTCTGGTTTATGTGATTTTTTTCACTACTATTGGGTATTATTGTGCTGGTGTTAATACTTTTTGTGAGTGGATATTGTTGCTCCTCTAATTCTTGTAAGTAGTGAATTGTGTGTTTTATTCCTATCAAAAAGAGAATGCAAAAGTGGAAGAAACACAAGAAATTGAAGTTTTGAGAAGCTGGCAGTCCATGAGTACGCGTGGCTGACGCGTACGCGTGGGCAGCGTCATGTGCTGTAATTTACAAAAAACATTGGGGTCGATTTCTGGGCTACTTTTGACCCAGTTTCAGGCCCGAAAATACTGCTTAGAGGCTGCAGAGTGGAGCTGGATGGATGGATCATTCACTTCTCATTCATTCACATTAGTTAGGTTTAGATGTAGAATTTCTAGAGAGGGAGCACTACAAGAAAAAGTAATATTTGTAACAAAAAAAATTGTTACAAAAAATCGAAATTTTGAAACAAAAGAATTTTGTAACAAAAAAAGGGACTGTTGCAGTATGTCCCGTTACAAAAAAATTTTGTAACAAAAAACGGAATTGTTACAATTCAAAATGATATTTTGTAACAAATTTTTGTGATATAAAAAATCAGAAGTCATTACAAAAGCGGTAACAAATTTTGATCTTCAAGGTATTTTTGGTGACAATCTATTTTTTCCTATCATAAAATTTTGTTACAAAATGTAACTTAATTTTGTAACATTTTTTTCTTTAGTTACAAAACACTATTTATTTTGTAATAATTTTTTTACTACAAATTACACACATAATTTATCAGATTATATTATTTTTTAATTAAAAATATATTAACTAATTTACTCAACAAGTCAACATTTATATAATATATAATAACATAGATAGTTCAAATATCTTTCATTAACTAAGATTATTTAATAAATCTTCAACATATAAACTTTAAAGTACAAACTAACAAGACATATTGAAGAACCCTAATGAACTAGATAGATACATAAGACAAGAAAAACAAGGAATTATAAATCTCCAAAATGTAAACTACAAATTACAAACTCCATCATGTTCATACAGCTCCTTTCTCATTTCTCATGGAGAAGTTCTAATAAGTGCCACACACCTGAAAATCTTAAATAAAAAAATAATAATATAAATTGTCTAAGAAAATCTTAAATAAATTGAAGTGCCATACAAGAACAGGAAAATCTTAAATAATGCAGACTCACTCTAAGAAGTAAGTAAGAACTTAGTATTCAGAAAGGGAACGAATACATTGTATTACAAATATGAGTTTAGATATAGAGTGTCAAAGTATTGAAACCGAACTGCATGCATGAAGAAACAGAAATCCAGCACAAAGTATGAAGGTACATGAAACTAAAATCCATCCAATAACTACTAGGCTGCAACCACCACAAAATTCAACACAGTCATGATTTGAAATGCAATAAAAAAAAAGTAGCTCAATATAATATAATGACTAACAGTCAATGAACTTACAAGTATACAAGGCACTGCATCCCAAGTAAGGAACATTCTGCATATTCAAAAGAAATTTCTGAATCAAGCTTGGAAGAAGCACCCAATTTCATAAAAATAGAATTGGTTCATATCAATTATAATTAAAACACTTTGATTCCTGTTCACACCACATGATCATTATTCATTGCATCAACAAATCCTTCTTCCTTTTTTTTTTAATTTTTCTCTCATAAAACTTCAATATATAACAGAACTAAGAGTTAGGTTTCAAACCAGAAAAGATCCCACTGCTTGCAGTTGATTCTATTGCTATAAGGTTGTTGGCTCTAAAGCTTATGCTATCTGAAAAAGGGGAAAAGCTGCCATACATTAATAATTAATATAAAATAGAATGTGTGATAGTTGGCCTTTACGGAACTGAGAAAAGGACCCGCGCAAGCAGTAGTGCGAGAATGTCGGCTTGAGTAACGCAAACGTTGGTGAGAATCCAATGCCTCGAAAACCTAAGGGTTCCTCCGCAAGGTTCGTCCACGGAGGGTGAGTCAGGGCCTAAGATCAGGCCGAAAGGCGTAGTCGATGGACAACAGGTCCATCAGCAGGACACTTTTCTCCCAATATTACCAATTCATGAGAGATACAAAGAATCTTCAACAAAAGTAATCAAAACACGCTAGTGTCAGTGGATGGTGCTACTATATGCTCTTTTATTAGTTCAGAGTTTTAACACTTTATAATAGGTTTAACTAAACCTCAATCTTCTTTTAATTATAAGTTGATAGTTTCTATATACAAAGTAGTCAATAATTAATGTGCCAGAAATATGATATTAATTAAAAAAAATAGTAATAAAAAGAAGTGATGTACTCATCACAAGGACACTTGCAAATTTTTATTTTATTATTATTTTTTTCTAAATGGCATGCAACACATTTCCTTTCTAAAAAAAATAGTTTAAGCTTTTAAAAGAATTGGCTCATACCAATTATATTCTAAGTTCTAACGTGAAATCCCCGAACTACTTAATCTTTTGTTTTAGACCTATTAACAAGTTGAGATGCTGAAGATTAATATGTAAATTAAAAATAAAGAACTTCTGGCATCTTGATGTTCAAGTTTTTAGAGCTTTGATCAATAGATGTGTTCAAATCAACGTCAACATAAGTATTAGGTAAGACAAGAAGCTAAAGAATGACCCCAATAACATCAGTATAACTATCTATATACTACTGAAAAAGTAAATGCTTATAACCAGTTTACTGGGCTTCATTATAGCATTACAAGACATAGCTCTCAGTTGAAATATGTTGAGTTTATTGAATGATGTTATTATTTAATGGATTTTCAAAAGGAGATTTTAGTAAAGCACATTATCAAATAAAAGAAAGGTATTATAAGAGCTCTCAATAGAGAAATTGAGAAACTGAGAGGAACTGAGATACCTTACCTGTAAAATTTGACAGTTTTTCAATGTGCTTTTCCCACCTTGTAGTTCACAAAAAATTTCAAATAAAGAATAAGCAAACAGAACAGTAGTAATTAAGTTAGTAAAACATTAATCTTTAAAATTTTCCTTTCTTTGATTGTGGGGGGTGTTTTAAGTGATGATTTTTCTTTCTTTGGAATGGATAATTATAAATATATAATCCTCCAAGACTTATGGTACTTTAAAATGTTCATACAAATAGATAGTTAGATAGGGGTTTGGAGGATCACATTAAAAAAGCCCTCACTATCTAATCCCCAGACTTCCAAATAAGATAATGGTTTATTATATGTAGATACAGATTTCGATTAAATGTACTCCCACCAAAAGATAAATCTAGAAAAGTTAAGCTATTATAATTCATCAAAAGAAGCAAACACCAGTTTCCATTGAAGTTTCATATCCATTAATGCTAAATTACTAAATTACAAGTAATAATTTGAAGTTCCAATAATACTAAATTACTAATCAGAACAAGTAAAAAAAAAGTAACAAATCAGAAAAAAATTACACAGAACAATAATCAACAGCCTTAATATTCATAAGTTCTGATAATCAAAAACAATATCCCTAATCAGAAGTTCTAATAAATTAAATTCTAAACTTCCGTGGCATTCATAAATTAAAACAGTTAATTTCAAAATAAAATCTCCTACCTCAATTAGCCAAAACTTGGTAATTAAACGCAACAAACCATTCGTTTGTTTTTAATTCCTAGTAGCAACAACTTTCCTCTTGGAGCAGCAGCAACAATGATCTCAGCACCAATCATAATTGTTTAGGAGATAAATTAGCAACACTAGAATAAAATATGCTAACATAATTAGGACGGAAATATGACAGAGGAACAAAATGGTAACAAAGCAAGGAAGAAAATGTTACAGGTCTCATAAACGAAGGAATTGGAATCAGAACAGGAACAGTGCTACCGGCAACAACGGCAGTGACATCCCCTTTCATGTTTCACGATGACAGAACGCTCCTTAGCAGCTAGCTCCAGTGGCGACGACAATGGCTCCGGCGGCTAGCCCTAGCAACAGCAATGGCAACTCCTCCCTCACCCCTCCATCACGTCTTTCACTCTCTCTGCTTCGTGCGATGGCGGCAGCTTCAGGCTCGACGGCGGCGCGCGATGATGGCGATGCAATAGCCGTAGAGAGCTGGACGCGAACAGCCTCCCTCCAGTGGCGGCGACAGGACGCAGGCGGCCTCCCTCTTCTCGTGGACTCTCTCTCTTCGCGTCTTGACAGCCTTTTCTCCACGGTTCCATTTCTGATGGCGATTCAGCAGCAGTGACCGACGGTAAAGCGCGATAGAGGTTGCTCGACGATCGCCAGTAGCGGCGCGGCCTCACCCCTTTCCTTTCCTTTTTCTTCTCCGCGACTCCCTCACTTCCTCGAGTCTCTCTATATGCCTGTGTCTGTGTATACACTTGTATTGGTTGTGTGTGTGGTGTGCTGTGAGTGTTAGAAAAAGATAGGGTTAGAGATTGGGTAACTTAAATATTTTTAATAAAAATAAGGATAAGTGGTGCAAAATATTTAGAGCTTTTGAAACAAATAGATATTTTGTTACAAAATATTTTGAATTTTTGCAACAATATAATCTTTTGTTACAAAACATTATAACATTTTGTAACAAAACAACAATTCGATACGAAAGATAACATAATTTGTAACAAAAGAAATTAAGTTGTTACAAAATATTGAAATATTTTGTAACAAATTTTCTTATTGTTACAAAATATTCTTATTTTGTAACAATAACTAATTATTGTTACAAAAAACTATAATTTGTAACAATTTTAAATTTGATACAAATTTTTTGTTACAAATGTTTCATTTTCTTGTAGTGGAGGCTCTCTCCTCTCTCTAGGTTTAGGGTTTCTTCTTTCAATTTCTCTTTAGGTTCATGTTCAATCTTCCTTTAATTTAGTTTTTGTCTTACTTTTATTTGTTTAAGCACTTTAGTTCATCTTCTTCTATTGTTAATTTTTCTTTTTCGCCATTTTTATGTTTATGAGATCTTGTTACATTTGATTTCTGTTAATGCAATTTATATTTTCTATGTTTATTGTTACTCTCTTTAATTGTTAGTCATTGATGCTTGCAATTGGTTGTTTAGATTTAATATTTCTTGTTAATTTTATCATGCTTTTATTTTGTGCCTACCAAGTGTTTGATAAAATGCTTGGTTGAATTTTAAATTAGATTTTTGTATTCTTAACTTGGATTGAGTAATTTGGAGTCTCTTGAATTGTCAAAGTCTCTTGTTGGTTGGTGATTGAAAGTTGCTAGTTGGCTTGAGTTTCACTAACTCTAGTCTTTGATTAGGACTTCTGAACTCAAGTTGATTTGCTCACTTGACTTACCTTCAATTGTTAGATGTTAACTAAGTGAGAGCAATTTGTAATTACCATCACAATTGACAATGATAATGAGGATAGAAATTCCGATTCTCAATCCTTGCTAGGACTTTTCTTAGTTGTTAGTTATTTTCTTGTTATTTACATTCCTTGCTTATCAAACTCAAAACCCAAAAAGATACAATCTCATAACCAATAATAAACATACTTCCCTGCAATTCCTTGAGAGATGACTCGAGGTTTGAATACTTCGGTTAATTTTATTCGGTTTTCTTAAGTGAGAAACAATTTAAACATTGACCGAGAAAAATTTGTTCCTTTAGAACTATACTTGCAACGCGACAATTTTTGTGAAAATCTTTACTGACATTTTTTCTCTGTCAAGCAGTGGAATGACAAACAACCTACTGACAAATGATATTGAGGTCTATATGTTTGCTTTTTTTAATGTCGTCATTAAATTTTCTATCCTCTTGTGTTAATTCAAGAGTGAAACATGCATCCACATGGAGCATTACTCTTGTTGTCTTTATGTTTTGAAATTCATATATTTTTTTGAATATTTAAGAGAAGTTATTGGTAATAATCTTTAGTATTTAAAAAAATATCGATTAAAATCTCAGTTTTAAAACATTTATAAGGCAATTATATATGCATAGAAAAATATTTTTTTAATAAAGTGGGCAACAATAATAGAGTTTTATTCTACATATAGTACTAAATTATAGTAGTTAAAGTTATCTGAATATTTTTTATAGTATCAATAAATTAAATAAAATATATGCGAAGTATATGTTAATACTTCAAATTTAAATCATTAAACATATGAAAATAAAGTTAAATATAAACTTATCATTACTTGTAAGTAGGGGTGTTCAAATTCAAACCAATCTAAACAAAAGCTACTATCCAATCCAAAATTGAAAATCGATCAAAATTGTACTAATTTTTGGCAAACTTAATAGATTGGATCCGATTTCATATCCACTTTTCAAAACTAAAATCCAAACTGTAAAATGTGACCTAACATTATTATTTTATTATTAAATTTTAATTTTACATTAGTATGTTAATTTNNGTTGTTTCTATTTTTAATAATAAAATTAAAAAAAAATTATTATTAAAAAAGTTAGATAAACCAAACCAATTCAAATTACAATAATTTAGATCGAATTGGATCGAAATTTAAAAATAAAATCAAAGAGATCCTATTCAAATTACATCACAAACACCATTACTTACCAGCACATAGGTGATCAACATTTCAATTGAAAAATATCTTTTTTTTCTAAACAAATTTGGTTGGAAATAACATAAATCAAAATTTAAGTTTCCAGATGTGATCACTTACTATCATTTAGCTTAAAAAAATAAACATGCGATATTTTATCATTTTAACAATATTATGTATATAAGAAGATTCTTTGCAATGTAAATCATAAACTACTCATTTTGGTTGGAAACAACATAAGTCAAATTTTAAGTTTGAAGATGTGATCACTTACTATCATTTGGCTTAAAAAAATAAACATGTCATATTTTACCTTTTTAACAATATCATATATATAAGAAGATTCTTTGCAATGTAAACCATAAACTGCTCATTCTTTAAATGGAATAGAAGTCTAATTATAAATTTTTCTTTCTTTTAGATATTGTTGCCAAATAACCATCATAAAAAATCACACCCTAAAATATATTTATAATTAAAATAGTTTCTAATTTTATCAACAACTTGTATATTTTCTAATAAATTATCGGTATTGTATATAGTGGTTCTTATGTGATCGATGAGTTTGTGTATAGTTTAGTGGTTTAGTTTTAAACAATTTAATTTAGTTTAATTTGAAGTTGTGTATTCAATTTACATAACACCAATATTATATTTATTGTACGGATTAATATATAAAACCATATGATGTATTTTTTATTTTTAAATGAAAACACATAGGGTTAAATCCAAAGTTTAATCATTTTTAATATTAAAACATAG
>NC_029785.2:97912295-97960045 GCF_000816755.2 Arachis ipaensis | reverse complement strand
ACCAAAATATCATTACAATTCATTTAAAAAATACTTTATATATATATATATATATATGTCTTATAAGAATTTCAAATTCTATGTCTGTGTCCGCGTGTCCCATGTCGTGCCTTATGTATGTGTCAAGTGTTTGTGTATCATAGTTTACTATTTAAAATCATCACGATAATAATAATGATGATGATAAGGATAAATGACATAAACAAATCAAATGGCCTCCAATATTACACCAATGTCTTAAAACAAAACAGTTTATATGCACGTCTCAATTTACATATCGATGTAAATCGATTCTAATGGATTTGATTTAGAGTTTCTCAATGTAAATTGAATCAATTGGATTCGAATTAGCAAAAACATGGGTAAATCGAAATAATTAACTAGATTCGATTTAGTAGGAAATGCGTCTAAACTCGTGCAGCCCTAGTAAATTGAAGTAAGAGGATTCGATTTAAAACTAGTACTAAATCGAAACAATTGAATTTGATTTATGGTTTAAAGAACCCAAGGTAAATTGAATAAAGTAAATTCGAACTATACTATTATAACGGTAACAATGTAAATCAAATCTAATACGTTTGATTTTTACTTCATATAACTATATATAGAATTCAAATTAGCTTGTTTCGAATTACAAATATAACATCTTCTCCCTCCAATAACCCACGCTTGAGAGAAAAAGTGAAATCCCAACACAACATGGAAGATGACCTAGATTGTATCTACTGGTTGGATGAAATCGTTCATATTGCTGGTAATATCAATGAAGAGGTTAGTAAATAATTTTTTTTCCTACAAAATACATTAGAAATATTAGCAATATTAATTCGTTTAGAATATTTCATTATAAACGTTGGTTAAAATTTTTAAGTTATAAATGTTATTTAGCGTAGTGATTTAGAAGTTTGTTAGAATTTTAAAACCACGTGTTACTTAGAATAGTGATTACAAATATTATCTAGAGTAGTGATTAGAAGTTTTGTTAGAATTTTTAAGTTATAAATGTTAGAATGATTAGTGACTAGAAATTTTGTTAGAACTTATTTTAAGCTAAAAATGTCAGTGATAATAGTGATTTAGGATTGTAATATATTTTATATTAAATTCTTTTTTATTAGAGTTCTTCGTGTTAAGTGATTTAAGATTTAGTGAGAATTTAATTTTTTTTATTATGGTTAATATATTGTAAGATTCTAATCTTGGCTATTTGTATTTTTTCTAAGAGGACATGCATAGTTTAAAATTCATTTAACGTATTAATTTGTTAATTATTATGGCTCTTATAAAGTTTTCTTATCATTATGTAGTCCACCCAATGTATTACAAGATGAAGAGGCAGCATGTTATACCCGTGGATGATAGGATCATACCGTATTTACAGATGATTGAATTATACTATCTTGCGAGGTTGAAAAACCACAGGTTTAGGTCGGATGAGCAGCTTGTCAGTGCATTTGTGGAGAGATGGCATCCGAAAATGCATACTTTTCATATGCCATTTGGGGAGTGCACAATTATGCTAAGAATATAGCGTATCAGTTAGGCCTTCTGATCGATGGCGAGTAAATCAGTGGATCTCTGATGGACTTTGAGAGGTACATTAAAGGTGGCCAACCTTTATAGACTTGGTTCGAAGAGCTACTGGTGTCTTACCTCCTACAGACTGTATCAATAAATTCACTGTGAAGTGCACTTAGATACAGAATACATTCAATGTGCTTTTTCAGGACACAGATGAGGATACAGTGAAGAGGTATGCAAGGGCGTATGTCATGATATTATTATCGACTCAGCTCTTTGGGGACAAGTCTAGTACACATCTTCACATCCAGTGGCTACCGTACGTAGCTAGGCAAGAGGACATGGATAGATACAGCTAAGAGTTTGCTACTCTTACGTGGCTATATCGATGCATGTGCCGTGTGGCCAACAAGAACGTCGTAAAGTTGGCTGGTCCACTGCAGCTCCTTTAGTCATGGATCTTCTGGCATTTTCCAAGTTCCAGGCCTGATGGGTTTGACGTATTTCATTAGCCGTTAGCATCGAGATACTTATGTTTAAATATGTTATGTTGAGTAAATATGTTTTCTATATATTACCGTTGTTGAACTAATGTATTGCATGGCAGGTGGTCAGGGCTCGTGTTCAGTACTGCAATACTACCTGACATCATTACCTGGACACCTAGTACCCATCTTAGCAACTCGTTGTAGGACTCTTTTCAATCTCCATAAATTTGTGCAACGACCTTCTACTTAGCAAACCAAACTGTAAGTCGGTCTAAATCCAAAATGTGCCTATATCGCATTCTGTAGTACTTTTGTAAAACTCGGTTAATTAACGAATAATTAACTCATAAATTAAAATTTATTCTAGAAAATTAGAAAGTGAAATTTTATGGTTTAATATGATAAAGAAAATTAAAACGAGAATTTCGATATTAATTTTAAAGAATTTGGCCCAAGATTGGGCCGAACAGGCCGAATCAAGCGAATCGGGCTCGTATTGGACCCGTGGCCCAGCCCAATAGCCAATTAATGAAGGCAACAGCCTTCCTTCCCCAGCCAAACACCACACACACACGCTGAAAAACTGAATTGGGGGAAGAGAAGAAGAAGCAAACCCTTGTCCCACTTCAAACCACCATAACTTTTGATCCGGAGCTCCGATTGCCGCACTGTTTACGGCCACGTGACTGCGGCGTCGATCTCTATAAAGTGCATAACTTTATTCAAGAGTTAAGCTACAAATCCCTCTCTGATTTCCCAGCTCTTAAATTCAAAATTATTGGGTAAAAGTGTTGAGATTTTTGGAGCTTTTGATGTTATAGGATCCAATTAGCTTAAAGGAAAGGCTTAGTCTTACCTCTTTGATCCTTGGATATGATAAGAAATTCTCAACCCTAGTGAAATTCGTGATTTAATGTTTTTGGGTATTAAGTTGTTATGTTTGGATGTCATATTGTGGATTAGGTAGTGTGTATATGTATGTTGGAGACTGATTGAGGTCTTGGAAAGTTTGGAATGGGCCTTTGGTGCTGAAAAATCTGTTTGAAGGGTGTTGGAGTCTTGAAGGTTTGAGGAAAGTTGAATTGGAGGTGTTCCGGGTTAAGTGGGGTATCGACTAAGGTATGGTTTCGGTTTTCTGTATCTAAAATATAATGTATTGTGAAAACTTAGGCTAGTGACCATAAGATAAAAATTGAATTGTTGATGTTGTTGATTGAATAATGTGAATTGTGCTGATTATATGGATAGTGATTTTTGGATGGTTGTGGTTGATTGGGTGAGAATAATTATTATGTATGTGGTTAATGGCCCTAGAGATTATGGATGATGTTTTTGCTGATAAGAATGTGATTTGTATATGTATAGTTATTTTGATGAATTTGAAGTTGAATATTGTATTTAAATAGACACTTGATGATGTATGATTGGATATTGTTGAATTGGAAATTGAAAAAAATAGAGAATTGGTAGGATGTGGATGTAATGAGGGAGTTGGATAATATTTATGCTGAATTTGGTAGGTTTTTGGGTTGGTTTTAAAAGGTAGGAATTGGTATGTTTTGAAAATGGACGTTGTAGAGTTTTATGAAAATTGTGATTTTGGCCCAACTTTAGCGGAGCATAACTTGGTCTTCGGACCTCCGATTTTTGTCAAACTTATTTAGAAATAAAATTTGGTCCGAGATATTTATGTCATTTGAAGAATGGAGGAAAAATATTTTAAAATGAGGAAGTTATGCTCGATCAAAGTTTGGTGTGCAAACCAAAAAATCTGGACTTAGCAGCTTTTTGGTGCTGTTGCATTGTATGCGTACGCATACATTCCATACGCAGGCAAAAATGTACTCTCACGTGTACGCGTGGCCCATACGTATGCGTGACCTTTTTGCGTACGCAAAACCCCTCGTACGTGAACATTCGATTCTATTTAATGCGTATGCGTGTGCGGGAAAAGTAATGCGTACGCGTCTTGGTCCAAACGCACACTCACGCGTATGCGTGGCCCACGCATACGCTTGACCTGGGCCAAATTACACGTATGCGTACACATACACATACCTGGGCCAAATTTCACTCTTTTAACTCTAGATCTTAGTAGTAAACCTAGTAATGAAATGAAGCTAGGGAAGAGGAGGTATCTTGGGGGTGAAGTAAGGTTGGAAAGTGATGACTTATATATGGAAAATGTGAATACATGGAATATATGTGATGTCATTGCAATGATGAATGGTTGTGAAATGATTATGAATGACTGTGAATGAACATGATGATTGAGACTTCATTCATGATGAGAATGTATAAGTTTCTCTCTGTTGTAAGGTGTGTCGGGCACTATATCCCATGAGTGTGAAGAGCATTCTATCTCAAGAGCATGGCATGTCGGGCGCTATATCCCAAGAGTGTGGGAGTACCTTACCCTGGGAAGTGTGTCGGGCACTATATCCCAAGAGCGTGGCATGGCGGGCGCTATATCCCAAGAGTGTGGGAGCACTTTGTCCCAGGAAATATGATGGGCACTATATCCCAAGAGTGTGAAGGCATAGAGAGACAATATCCGGGTTAGCTGCCAGGTGTGTCGGGTTCTAGCAAAGTAACTGACACGGAGCTCACGGCCAGTAGGAAAGGCATGCATCATACGCATCTGTTTGTCTTGTTTGAGTTTGCATTATTTGGGATTGCCTTTGTGAAATTACTATACTTACTTGCTATATGATCTTCTTGCTATGTACCTGCCTTCAACTTGTGTTTGCATTGTCTGTTTTGTTTGTCTTTGAGGTTCCATCGGAGTTTCAGAGGATTGGAGGAATGTTGATCATTTTAAGGGTTAAGTTAGATTTGAGATAAGTTAGAACTCTTTGGATACCTTGCCTTATTTTTATGATCTTAAATGTTGGTTTTAAGTTTAAATCTATTGTTGGAAGTTCTAGAATTGCTTTTGGCTTTTTCAGGACATTATATGTTAGATATGTGGGCACTGTTACCATGCTGAGAACCTCCAATTCTCACCTATGCAGATTTTATGATTTTCAGATGCAGGTCAGGCGGCACCTCACTGAGGCATGCTGGAAGCTTTTGATTAGCGAAGATCCTTATCTTTTGGGGCTCTTTTTGGTTATATATATTTATTTAGATACTTAATATCTCTACTGCTTATGTATTTGATGTATTAGCATCCTCTTAAAGGTTGTTTTGGAGAAACAGGTTCTGTAACTTTGTATTTTGGGTTCTTTTTGGCTTCCTACATATGTATATGTATAGATATACTTATGTGCTTGGGCCGGTTTATCTTCGCGAGCCGAGTCTTGAGTTTTGTTATCTGTATTTTAGAACTCTTAAGATATAATCTTGTTAGCTTGCTCTATCTTGCTTCGTTACTTTATCGCTTCATGAATATTGCGCTTTTCGTTTTACCGAATTTTGCTTTACGCCTTTTTCTTCAAAGGCTTCTAGAATAAAATATCCTTGCTATATTATATAAATATATAATCTTTTAGAGGTTGTAGCACCTCGCCACCTCTGTTTTATATCCTAGGTGTAAAGCTTATGTATGGTAGGGTGTTACAACTTTGATTGACACAGTTGCATCTGCTCTGATCATAGAAAAGATGAAAGTACATATCACGTGATAAGCAAGCTTCCTGTGATCACTACAGATCGATGTGACCAGACATGTATGAGGTCCATTATACCGTCTTACCTCCCAAATAGCCTTTCGCTGGCGAAGAATGATCCAAGTCAACCATCTGCAACAGTTTCCAAATTCCTTATATTTTCTATAGTACTTGACATAATCTGATTCTGACACTCTATACTCAACCCTACGTCGAATGCTATAAGTTTTCACACATAAGACGACTTCTTCTTTATTCCGAAATTGCTTACCAACTTGGAACTGAACTAGATCTATTGTATCCTGTGTATCTCTGGCCCCAAATTCAAATTCTACGTCCAGAAACCCATGTTGTGTCATGGCCTCTGAGTCTAAAGTCGAAAAGTGCAGGGAGTAATGTTGAGTTCCCGAGCTCGATGCTTGATGCAGAAATTTACAAACCACAAAACACTAGCAAGTGAACCGAGTCGTATCAAGTAATAACTCAGGTGAGTGAGGGTCGATCCCACGAGGATTAATGGATCAAGCAAATAGTGGTCAATTAACTATTCTAGTCAGACAATCAAGAATAAGTGTTTCAATAATAAATAGCATGAAAACATAAAATTTAATAAAAGCAAACAAAACTTGGTTGAGAAAGTAAGATGATAAAGATAGTTAAGGTGTCAGAGATGTTCACTCCTTAGGAAAATAATCCTTGTGTCTATTTAGATAAGGTATGCAAAGATTAATCACGACGAATCATAGATAATCAAATTCCAATTCCTTGGTAGTTTAATTTCTTTTTAACTTAATTAACAGCTAATTCCTTAGTCAATTACTTAAGAAAAAGAGGTAAAGCACAATTCTGATTCAATTTCATGTAAGATTCAAAAGTAGTCCGTAAGTTGAATTATATGTCACGTATTCAAGCTAGTCCTAACAATTGAAACTCACAAAGTGTTGCACACTCTTTGAACCTATTCCTAGTATAATAAAAAAGTAGTGTGAAAGAGTTTTTAGCTAATTCAAATATTAATTTTTTCCAAAACAATATTTAGAATCCAAGACGGAGTTAGAATGTTTCCAACAATTCTAAATATTTAGGGATGAAGAACAAAAACTCAATCATAAATTAAATCAAAGCATAAAACTCATATAAAATAAACACTTAGATTAATAATCCATAAAAATATTAACAAAGCTCCTAACCTTAACCAAGGAGATTAGTAGCTCATGCTTAAGAAACAAAAACCAAATAGGAAAAACGACAAAAAGTCTGATGGTCCTCTCAAAGTGTTTTCAGGACTTTTATATGCTAAAGAAAACAAAACCTAATTATTTACTTCAAACTTAAATTCAAAAACAAAAAAAATCTAATCTAATCTTCTACATTCAATCTTCAGCTTTGTATCTTTTCTTCAAGGCTTTAGTAGTCCCAAATTGCATTCTGGATGGGCTTGGAGTGGCAAAAAAGATTACTTGTGAAGGTTGGGCCAAGCACCACGCTTTTCCTATGAAAACACCACGCTTTTGCGTGCATAATACTAAGCTTTCTTGAAGCATACCCCTTTAGCATGTAACACCACCCTTGGGCATGTGAAACCCCCAGCTTTCTTCATTGGCATGTGACATGCCACTCAGTGGCGTTAAACACCCATTCTCTTAGTTCTTTGAACTTAAAATAGAGTCTTTGAAACAGTCTTCTAAAAACTTGGCCCAACTTGTAATGTCGGGCTTTGGCGTGTGAAATGCCACAATTAAATCAAGGTCATGGGAGGTAAAAATATAGTGTGTGACACACCCAAAGTCGGCGTTAAACGCCCTTGCAAAAATGCTCAATTATGATCCTCGAAGGCATGTGAATGCTACATGCCTAGCTTTCCCTGGCGTGTGGAACGCCCACTGTTCACCGGTGTCATGCGTACGCATGAGGCATGCGTACCCATGAGAATGCGAAAATCTTCACTTGCACGTACCCATGTAGCATGCGTACGCATGAATCCTCAATCTGCCAACTTTTACGCGTACACATACACCATGCGTACGCATGAATCCTCAATTTCCCATGTCTTGCGGGAACGCATGTAGCATGCGTACGCATGAACCCACTTTCTTTGGCTGTTGCGCGTACGCATGAGTCCCCTATTCAAGGCGTTTCATTCTACACGCCCACCCAACCTGGTGTGTTAAACGCCATGCAATTCTTCATGGGTCACGCTTTTAAAATTGTGGTCTAAGGTTCCAAAGCGTGTCCAAGGCTCTAAAGTGTGCCAAAAATTCTTTTTTTTTTTTCTTTTGAGCTTGTTTTGTGTTTTTTGCTTCTTTTTCTATTATTTCCTGCAAAATTTATTAACTCAAGCAATCAGAGTAATATTCAGTTTAAGCACAAAAATATTCCATAATTAATCATTATGCTTTTAGTTTTTATATAAAAAAGCATAGAAAAATACAACATGATGTGCATGCATCACAACACCAAACTTAAGCTCTTGCTTGTCCTCAAGCAAGCAAAGAATCATGCTTTAATCATCAAAATTTTAAAGCTTAGAATGCAAGGGTGAATGAGCAATTCAAATGATTTTGGTTAGTAGTTTCACTTATGCACAATATAACATAAATAGTTATAATCTTTCAAGACCTCTATCCGGATTAGATTATGGAATCCTTTCTTTGAATCATCACCTTGAAGCAAGTTTATTTACTTTCTTTGCACATTTTCTTTTATTTTTTTTATTTTTTGTTGGGTTCTTTGAACCTTGAGCCTAGCCATGACTCTAAATGCTTTGTTTTCAAGCTATTGCATTATACAAAAGCACCACAAGCACTTGATTGGAGGCTCTTTGAGCTGATTTTCTTTTAACATTCTCCATTAGTGGTGCTCAGAGCCTTTGGCTTCTATTTCTTTGGGGGATGCTTTGCACCTTTGAGCTTAGCCGTGGCTCTAAATTCTTTGTTTTTAAGCTATTGCTTGATACATAAGCACCACAAGCACTTGACTTATGAGGGCTCTTTAAGCTTATTTTTCTTTTGATTTTCTTAGTCAGAGGTACTCAGAGCCTTTGGCTTCTCTTTTTAACCCCGTTTTATTAATTATTATTCATTATCTTTTGCTTCTCTGAGGCTTTCTCAATGACAAGGATCCCATAATAGTCCTCTAGATTAAGACCTCAAGCAATTTGGCTCAGTAAGTGTTGAACAATTCAGTTAGTTTGGCCTTCCAAACTCATATTGTTATACTCTTTATGATCAATCCATTGTTTCTTTCTTAGCACATGACTCCTTACTTACATTCAGGACAAGCATAATTGTAATTGTGGGTTGTGATGGACAAGTAATGACATGTACTTGAAAATAGAAATTTTAAATGCATTATCTAGGATAGAGTAAACTGAAACAAATGCGTATAATTAAGAAGGAAGGAAACAACCTTAGTTCTTACTGCTTTTCTCTCCATTATCTTTTAGGCTATGTAGAGCATAGCCTCTAACACTAAATTTAGAATGATTTCTTGTCCTCAAGCAACAAAGAAAAGAGATAGTGGTGATGAAAATATGCATAAATAGGATTATCAAGTGAAAGAAATCAAGTAATGCAGAGGTTTATCTAATTAAAAGAAACCAAATCAAAATAGAATAAAATGGAACCTAAAAGAAAGTAAAATTATAAGGTTGTTAATGTGTTTGCATGGTGAATGTGGATCTTGCATGAGTATGGCAACACCAAACTAAGTGTGAGAACACCAAACTTAGTGTAATGCAATAAATGTGAACTTGGGCCAAGTACCCAAGAAATGCAATCATCCTATTGGTGTAGAAACACCAAACTTAATCTAGCAAACACATTAACAACTTGAAATAAAGCAAAAACAAGAATGAAAAGAGAACACCAAACGTTGGTTTGCCTCCCAACAAGCGCTTCTTTAACGTCACTAGCTCGACGGTTGTTCCTTGCTAAAGTAGAGGTTGATAGTGTTTCACCTATTCCCCTCTCACTTTGAATTTTCTCATCTTCATATGTTAGCTCCAGATGCTCAAGAGAAAGAAATCTACTCACTGTATATGGCAACAAGGGGTGGTAAGATAACACAACTTTCTCCCCTGGTGAAATATCTTCAGTAGGAATTATCTTGCTCCTCCACCCGCGAGGCACTTTCTTCTTGGGATCCTCCTCTTTACTTGATGCACATCAACACCAAACTTAAGGTTGATGTCAGGAGGTTTGTTGATTGTAAAGGGAGGCTTTGGTTGTACGATCTTTGTGGTTTCAATTGAGTGGTCAACTTGTTGCACCTTCTCTGTCAACTTGTTGTACTTCTGGGAGTGATTTATTTGGTAATTCCTTTAAATTTAGGTCCCTTGCCTCAACCTTCTTGTAATTCTCTTGATCACTTGAATGATGCATGGTCTTGAAAATATGAAACACTTGATGCTCATTATGCACTATCAACATTAATTCACCCTTTTCAATATCAACAAAGGTTCTTCCAGTGTCTAGGAAATGTCTCCCAAGGATGATTGAGGCATGCTCATCTTCCTCTATGTCAAGAATAACAAAGTCCACTGGGAGGAAGAATTTTTCCATTTTGATAAAGACATTTTCAACTATTCCATGTGCAAGCTTCATGGATTTGTCTGCAAGTTGTAGAGCTATTTTTGTGGGCTTTAACTCTTGAATTTGCAACCTCTTCATCACAGATAAAGGCATCAAATTAATGCTTGCCCCCAAATCACACAATGCTCTTTCAAAGGTGGTATTGCCAATGGTACAGGGAATTTGAAAACTCCCTGGATCTTTCTTTTTTGTTGGAAAATTTCTTTGGATAATTGCACTACATTCCTTGGTCATCTCCACTATTTGGCCTCACTTCAAGGACCTTTTCTTGGACAATAATTCCTTCATGAATTTAACATATACGGGCATTTATTCAAGTGTTTCTATGAAGGGATATTGATATGTAGAGTCTTGAATATCTCCAAGAATTTGGAGTATTATTTTTCCTTGTTCTCCCCTTGGAGCCATTAAGGATATGGAATCTTTAGCTTGTATTCAGGCACTGGAATCCTCTCTTTTGGTGGAGCTTTTGTAACTTGAATTGATTGCTGGAGAATGGTGGGTATCATTTGCTCCCCTAGATGAATGATATCCCCTGTTTCTTCTTTCCCTTGTTCGTTACTGGCCTCTTTTTTGTTCTCTTGTTCTACCACATTTTCACTTCTCAAATAAATAGCTTTGTACTCCTTTCTTGGATTTGAAATTATGTCACTGGAAAGAACAATTGTGGCTTCCTCCAATTGTTGAGCAATTTGTCCTATTTTCATTTTCAGATTTCTCAATGAAGCTTCTTGATTCTTAAAGCTAATCTTTATACTTTCCATGAATTTTTCTAAAACTAATTCAAGGTTAGAAAGCCTCTGAGAGTCTTGTTGGGGTGGTTGTTGGTGAGAGTAATTTTGATGGTGGTTTTGGTTTTGATAGTTAGGATTGAAGGTGTTTTGCTGAGGGTTAAAGTAGCTTTGTTGATGGTTATTGTTGAAGTTGTTAGGCCTCTGATTTTGATTTTTTCACCCAAAATTTGGGTGGTTTCTCCATCTAAGATTATAGGTTTTGGAGAATGGATCATTGTGAGGATTATTTATAAAGTGTATTTGCTCCAAGGATGAATATCCATATTCCATGCTTTCACCTTGAGGCACCCCATTATTCATACCATAGAAGTTCTCTTGAGAACTTACTGCCTACACTTGCATTCCTTCTAGGTGTTGAGTAATTGCATTCAGTTGTTGAGACAAGACTTTATTTTGAGCCAAGATGGTATCCAAAGCATCTAACTCTCATTAATCTTTCAGAGGAATAGAGATATTGATTGTTGGCCACTATCTGAATTAACTTCAATGCTTCATAAGTGGTCTTCTTCATATGCAAAGAGCCTCCAGCCGAGTTATCTAATGAAACCCGTGAGGCGAGGGTGATCCCATCATAAAATATTTAATGTTGGACTCAGTCAGCAAACATATCCGGAGACATTTTCTTAACATCTCTTTGTACCTCTCCCAAACTTTATAGAGGGACTCTCCTTCATGTTGTCTGAATGTTTAAACAACGGTTTTAAGCTTAGTCAACCTCTGAGGTGGGAAGAACTTGTTTAGGAACTTAGTGACCAAGTCCTCCCATATGGCTATGCTCTCCTTGCGCTGATTATCTAACCATTGGTTAGCCCGATCCCTAATAGCAAAAGGGAATAGCAACAACTAATAGACTACAGCTGGGATGCCATTTGTCTTGATAGTATCACAAATTTATACGAAGTTTGAGATGAACAAGTTAGGATTTTCCTGTGGGCTCCCACTAAATTGATAATTTTGTTGCACCAATGTAACAAGATGAGGCTTCAATTCAAAATTATTGGCATTGACAGTGGGTGTCACAATGCTACTTCCACAACTTCCTGGATTGGGGGGTAGTGAAAGAACCAAGATTCCTCCTAGGTGGAGAAACATTGGCATTGTTATTCTCCGCCATATTTTGCTCAAATTTCTCTTCAATTTCTTCTTCAACTCCTTGATTTCTAGCTTGCTTCCTTTATCTCCAAAGAGTTCTTTCAATCTCAAGATCAAATTGAAGAGGCTCTTTATCCTTGTTATTCCGCATAGACAAAAAGAACAAGAATACCAAGTTGGAACTTCCTTCACAAGGTGAAGAGAATCCTAGGGGAAATGAAACAAAAACAATAAATAAACAAAAGTAAAAAGGTCTAATCTAGGTAATCAATTGATTGGTAGTTTGTTAACCAAATTTAATCTCTGGCAATGGCTCCAAAAACTTGATGCGAAACTTTACAAACCACAAAACACCGGCAAGTGCATCGGGTCGTATCAAGTAATATCTCAGGTGAGTGAGGGTCGATTCCACGAGGATTAATAGATTGAACAAACAATGGTCAATTAACTATTCTAGTCAGACAATCAAGAATAAGTGTTTCAATAATAAATAGCATAAAAACGGAAAAATTAACAAAAGCAAACAAAACTTGGTTGAGAAAGTAAGATGATAAAGATAGTTAAGGTGTTAGAGATGTTCACTCCTTAGAAAAATAATTCTTGTGTCTATTTAGATGAGGTATGCAAATATTAATTACGACGAATCATAAACAATCAACTTTCAATTTTTTGGTAATTTAATTTCTCTTTAACTTAATTAACCGCTAATTCCTTAATCATTTACTTAAGAAAAAGAGGTGAAGCACAATTCTGATTCAATTTCAAGTAATATTCAAAAGTAATCCATAGGTTGAATTATATATGACGTATTGAAGCTAGTCCTAACAATTGAAACTCACAAAGTGTCGCACACTCATTGAACCTATTCCTAGTGTAATAAAAAAAGTAGCATGAAAGAGTTTTCAGCTAATTCAAATATTAATTTTTTCCAAAACAATATTTAAAATCCAAGACTGAGTTAGAATGTTTTTCAACAATTCTAAATCTTTAGGGATGAAGAACAAAAACTTAATCATGGATTAAATCAAAGCATAAACCTCATACAAAATAAACACTTAGATTAATAATCCATAAAAAGATGAACAGAGCTCTTAACCTTAACCAAGGAGATTAGTTGCTCATGCTTGAGAAACAAAAATCAAATATAAAAAATGGCAAAAAGTCGGATGGTCCTCTCAAAGTGTTTTTAGGACCTTTATATACTAAAGAAAACAAAACCTAATTATTAAATTCAAACTTAAATTCAAAAACATAACAAATCAAATCTAATCTTCCGTATTCAATCTTCAGCTTTGTATCTTTTCTTCAAGACTTTAGTGGTCCCAAATTGAATTTTGAATGTGCTCGGAGTGGAAAAAAATTACTTGTGAAGGTTGGGCCAAGCATCACGCTTTGCATGCATAATGCTAAGCTTTCCTGGAGCATGCCTCTTTGGCATGTAACGCCACCCTTGGGCGTGTGACATGCCACTCAGTGGTGTTAAATGCCCATTTTCTTGGTCCCTGGAACTCAAAATGGGGTCTTTGAAATAGTCTTATGGAAACTTGGCCTAGCGTGTAACGCCGGGCTTTGGCGTATGAAACACTAGTGCACGAAACTGGCTTCGCAGAATTCGCACAGATAGACCAGCAAGTATACCGAGTCGTCCAAGTAATATCTCAGGTGAGTGAGGTTTGATCCCACGAAGATTGTTGGTTTGAGCAAGCAGTGGATACCTTGCAGATCTTAGTTAGGCAGATAGAAATTACAGTTTGTCACAGAAAAAGCATAAAACAAATTAAATAAATAAAAGTTACTAGATAGATGATAATTCAATGGTGATATAATGGTTGAGACTTCGGAGATGCTTTGTCTTTCCGGATTAACTTTTCTTACTGTCTTCTTCAATAACTTTCTGATTCCTTCAATGGCAGTCATAAGTGATTAACTCATGTCCTCTTATCAAGTTAACCTCCTCTACTGTAGCAATCCACCATGTTGAAGTGACTCATGTCCTCCCATCAAGCCACCTCTAGGTTTCTCACTGTTGCAGAAAATGAAGCTCTAAGGAATCCACTCCCCTTCCTGATCCTACTCAAGGTGCCACAGACAAGGCAGATCTTCCGGATCAGAAAGTGCTGCTTCTTTGACTCTAGTCTTAGCGCCACAAAGACCTCACGCACCCATAGTCAACGGGATTATATGTCACGTGTCCAAAGTTGCTCAGATGCTCTATTGGAATCCACAATGCAATCTCTAGGTTTAGTTCAATATTATTCGGGTCAGGAATCGCACGGAACCCATGTAGAACAAGGTTAATTGTCACGGGTCACCCTCAATTCATAAGATGAAGAATGAGGTTGCATAAGAGAATAGAATCAGACATATTGAATGAAAACGTAATATTATTGATCCATGAAACTCAGCAGAGCTCCTAACCTTAACCTTAGGAGGTTAGTGACTTATACTGTACATAATAGTATTCGAATATAATGGGGGAGGAAGAAGATCCTAAACAAGGGTGATCTCCTCCTATATATACTAATCTGCTAACTAAGAATTACAGAAATAAGATAAACTAGTCTAGTAGTGCAAAAATTTACTTTCCGGGCCTATTTGGTGAGTGTCTGGGCTGAGTTAAGGTGAAATCCATGAGCTAGTACCCCTTAGGAGCATTGAACGCTGGCTTGGGACCCCCTTTTGGGCGTTGGACGCCAGCTGCTCCCTTCTGGGCGTTCAACGCCAGGAATAAGAAGGCCTTCATTTCCAGAGAAAAGTATGAACTATTATATATTTCTGGAAAGCCCTAGATTTTGGCTTTCCACAGCTGTTGAGAGCGCACCATTCGAACTTCTGTAGATCCAGAAAAGCTCATTCGAGTGCACGGTGGTCAGATCCTGACAGCATTTGTAGTCTTTTCTCTGTCTCTGAATCAGATTTTTCCTCAAGCTCCTCAATTATAGCCAGAAAATACATGAAATCACCATAAAACACAAAACTCAAAGTAGAATCCAAAAATATGAATTTTTCACTAAAACCTATGAAAACATAATAAAACTTAAGCAAAACATAATGAAAACTATATGAAAATGATGCCAAAAAGCATATAAAATATCCGCTCATCAAACACCACAATTAAATTAAGGTTCTAGGAGGTAAAAATGTGGCGTGTGACACGCCCAAAGTGGGCATTAAACACCCTTGCAAAAATGCTCAATTATGATCCTCGAAGGCGTGTGAACGTTACACGCCCAGCTTTCCCTGGCGTGTGGAACGCCCACTGTTCATGGGTGTCATGCGTACACATGACAATGCAAAAATTTTCACTTGCACGTATGCATGTGGTATGCGTACGCATGAGTCCTCAATCTTCTAGCTTTTGCGTGTACACATGCACCATGCGTACGCACGAATCCTCAATTTCCCAGGTCTTGCGCGTACGCATGAATCAACTTTCTTCAGCTGTTGCACGTACGCATGAGTCCCATATCGAAGGCGTTTCATTCTACATGCCCACTCAACCTGGCATGTTAAACGCCTTGCAATTCTTCATGGGCCACATTTTCAAAAGTGTGCCAAAAATTCTTTTTTCCTTCTTTTGAGCTTGTTTTGTGCTTTTTATTTTTTTTTTCTATTTTTTCCTGCAAAATTCATCAACTCAAGCAATCAAAGCAATATTCAATTTAAGCACAAAAGTACTCCATAATTAATCATTATGCATTTATTTCTTATATGAAAAAGCATAGAAAAACACAACATGATGCGCATGCATCAATGCTCCACCACCCCTAACTGGAATACTCCTTTCTAGATGATCATTACTATCTTTGTCAATCATGGATGACTCCACATCATCGTCATTCCGTAGTACATCTTCCACGACATTTGGTTTTCCAACCTCCCTAGATATTGAGATCATAACAGGAATATCTGCCATCGTAAGCATGCTTACTGAAAGATCGATTGTCACCTATTTCTCCAGTGTCATTGCAATTTAGATCCGCTGCAAACGATGAAGATGCCACCAAAACTATCACAGGTTCAATTACAGACACAGATGCTGCTATTGCTACTTGATCTTGCCTATGAAATAGGTCGGCTTCCACGATCTGGTGACAGCCGAGCTATAACCTTAGAGACTGAGCTTCCACCACTCGATTCCGAGCTTTTTTTTCGTCACAGCGTGAGTAAACAATAAAGAGGAGGGGAGTGTACCTGCAAAGGCACTCCAAAGCTTAAGTCAGTATATTGTCTTATTTCAACTTAAGTTCAAAGAAATGCTTTACCTTCTTTTATATCATGAATTCTTCGTCCGTTACCTTCTCGGCAATAATCATCGGTTTTCGAATTGATTTGTAACCGACTTTATTATGCCGTTCAGGCATCAGTTATGATCAAAATATTAATCTGACCGAGTTATGGCTCATGAAAGGCTGAGCTTATAGCGGGTGACAGTTATAGTTTTCAGTGACAACGGCTATAATGCCGAGTTATAGCTCGTGTTAAAGGTGACCATATCATAGCCCCCAAGCTTGACCTGAAGAGGGTTTTTTAATAAAGCAGGTTGAGCTTTTTGATGAGTTATAATTTGGTCAAATGTTTTATTAAGTGAGCCCACAGTTCAATGTACTTCATTAAAAAGAATGGGGCTTCGTTTCTACTTTATTTAGGAGAGAGAAAGAGTGATTGGGGTATTAAAGGCTTGTTATATTTCCAAGGTAACTGCGTCATTTGGTGTGATTGAGTTGGCAGTTACTTCTGGATGTGGTTAAGTTCAAATGTGTGGTTTGGTAACTTATTCCTGACCCTTGGTTTTTTGCTGCTTGGGAAACATAATGAGTAAAAGAGATATGCGTGCCATTTCTTTCATGTTTTGTTTCATCATCTGTTTTCTTCTACCTCTTTGTTTTTCTGTTTTGGTTTTTTGAATGGGTGTAGAGAAGGAGAAAAAAGGAGAGATCGACTGGTCGTATGACTGGGTAAGTGATGATGTGAAGTCTCGTGTTTCTTTATTTTGTGATGATGTTGTTGTGAAGCAGATAGATGTGAAGACTGTCGTTAGGTCTGGTTGTGGTATTGAAGTGGAGTTGTTGCCATGTAGTAGTGAGGATAGGGTTTATCATAGGGGGCAGGGGTTTGAGTTTTTTTACATGCATAGTTGCGTGTTAGAGGAGCTACGAGTGAGACTGCCTTTCACTATTTTTCAGTGTCAGATTCTGAAGCAACTTAACTGTGCCCCTTCACAATTGCATCCTAATGGGTGGGCATTCCTTCGATGCTTTGAGATATTGATGGAGTTCCTGGAGTTGGAGCCTTCTGTAGATTTATTTTTTTCTTTGTTCTAAGCTAAAGGAATTTGGAAAGGGGGGTGGGTTAATTTGAACAGTACTCCTGGATTTGGTATTTTTAAACTATACAAATCATCTTTCAAGGACATGTTAAAGTGAGGGGTGTGGAGACAGAATTTCCGTTTTATATGGATGAGTTATTGGCGGAGAGATTCCCTTTGTGGTGGTGTTCGGAACCACAAAATATCCTCGGTGCCGAAGTTATTACTCCGAGGAATGTCTGTATTATTGAGTTTTTGGTTGAACAAATTAATCGGAAGGAGTTGATTTCGATGTTTGAGTTGTTGAAGTGGGATGAGGATAGGAATTCTATGGTAGAGTATATGGGTGAGTTTTACTATTGGTTTCTGTTGTTTTTATTGCTTAGTTATGTGCTGACTTTGCTTTTGTTTCCATGGAACTTATAGGAGGTAAGTACCCTGGCGTTTCGGCTGCGTCGCTGATGTCTCAGTTTAAGAACAAAAACTTGGAAAAGGAGGTTTCCTCTATTAATCGTGAAAAGGTAGTAATGGCTGAGGAAGTTAGTCAGCCCCCTCATGGTCGTCGAAAAGTGATTGTAAAAAAGAGGAAGTCGGATGTGGTGGACTTATCTGACGAGTCTAGTGGGAAGGAACATGGTGTCCCCCTGGAGGAAATTGAGGCTTCTGTTGTGAATCAAAAAAGGCTTCATGAGTTGTCTGAGCATAGTGGAGGTTTGTCTGTCTGGGAGAAGGAGTACCCCTACGTGGCTGTCGCCGACGAATATTGTCAGTCCTCTGCCGATGTTTCTTTGGCAAATGAGGTTGGTGAGATGGCTATTGGGCAGTACATGCAGGTAAGATCTTTCTTATATTGGTAGTTTGGTTTTGTTTATTTTGTATGTTTTATTTAGTAGTTTTGATGGTTTTGTAGGTGGTTGGTCTGAGGCTTGCTAGTTTAGGGCGTAGTCAAGAGTTAAGGCATAAGAAGCTTGCAGGTGAGTATGCGAAATGTGTTGTGTATAAAGAAGAGTTAATTAAGAGCAACGGTATTGCTACTGGGTTACAAAGTCGGCTGACTGAAACTGAGAAGCAATTGAAGGAAACAAAAGATAATTATGCTAAGGATGTGGAAGATTTGAAGAAAAAGGAAGCTGATCTGGCGAGCATGGAAACTCGGTTGATTGAGGTTACAGCTCGGCTTAAGGAGATGGAAAAAAAGAAGGATGATGAAATTTTGGATTCTTTTGTTGAAGGTTTTGAGAGGGCATGCTTACAAGTGAAATTTTTGGTTCCTGATGCTGATCTTTCTGAAATGGATCCTGCAAAGATTGTTCGTGATGGGAAGTTAGTCGAAGATGATGGGGAGGCCGAGGAGGAAGCCGAGAATATTTATTACTCTTTTTGTAAGATTGTAGTTAATAGATCTTTTTGGGTTTGTTATTGGATATGTTGTTAGAACCTTTTTAAGGTTGAAAACTTGTTATAACTGCTATTTTGTTTGGATGTTGGTACTTTTGCTTTGTTTTGTTATGTGGTTGAATTGTTATTTAGAGAAGCATTTTGCTTGTTTGATTGGAATTTTTGTACAGGATGTTGTTCCTATTTGTATGTTAGTATTGCCGAGTTATTTCGGATTTTGACGATTGTTCGTCGTTGTAGACGAGTTTGTTATTATGCTTTGAATTTGGAAAGAAAGAGAGTGATAGATGCCCATATGTCATACATATTTGAAGATAAATTTGATATATTTTGATTGGTGAACCTTTGAATACAAAGGTGTAGGTAGGCTAGCCTCGTTAAAACCTCTCCAAGCAAAACCCTCTAGGGATAAAATCTTGGTAGTAGGAAAAAAAGTACAAGCCTGTCCCTGACTTTTAACTATAGAATTTCTTTAGGGAGGATACATTCCAAGTGTTGGGTAGGGGTGTACCGTTTAGAGTTTCTAGCTTATATGCTCCGTTGCCGAGGACCTGTGTAACTCGATATGGGCCCTTGATGAGCGGATATTTTATACGCTTTTTGGGGGTATTTTCATTATAGTTTTAGTAGGATTTAGCTACTTTTTAGTATAGTTTTATTAGTTTTTATGCAAAAATCACATTTCTGGACTTTACTATGAGTTTGTGTGTTTTTCTGTGATTTCAGGTATTTTCTGGCTGGAATTGAGGGATCTGAGCTTTAATCTGATTCAGAGGCTGAAAAAGGACTGCAGATGCTGTTGGATTCTGACCCTGCTTCACGCGAAATGGATTTTCTCAAGCTACAGAAACCCAATTGGCGCGCTCTTAATTCCGTTGGAAAGTAGACATCCAGGGCTTTCCAGTAATATATAATAGTTCATACTTGGCCCGAGTGTTGACGACGCAAACTGGCGTTGAACGCCAACTTCCTGCTCTATTCTGAAGTTAAACGCCAGAAACAAGTTACAAACCAGAGTTAAACGCCACAAACAAGCTGCAACCTGGAATTTAACTCCAAAAGAAGCCTCTACACGTGTAAAACTCAATGCTCAGCCCAAACACACACTAAGTGGGCCCCAGAAGTGAATTTCTACACTATCCATCTTAGTTTACTCATTTTCTGTAAACCCTAGCTACTAGTTTAGTATAAATACTACTTTTAGAGACTAACTATGTACCTCATGAAATTTTACATCAGAACTTGTATCCTCTACGGCATGAGTCTCTAAACTCCAAGGTTGGGGGTGAGGAGCTCTGCTGTGTCTCGATGAATTAATGCAATTACTACTGTTTTCCATTCAATCACGCTTGTTTCTATTCTAAGATATTCACTCGCACTTCAACCTGATGAATGTGATGATCTATGACACTCATCATCATTCTCACCTATGAACGCGTGCCTGACAACCACCTCCGTTCTATCTGCAATAGCTTGAGTGCATATCTCTTGGGTTTCTAATATAAGATTAGAACCTTCGTGGTATAGGCTAGAATTATTGGCGGCCATTCCTGATATCCGGAAAGTCTAAACCTTGTCTGTGGTATTCCGAGTAGGATCCGGGAAGGGATGACTGTAACGAGCTTTAAACTCACGAGAGTTGGGCATAATGACAGACGCAAAAGGATCAATGGATCCTACTCCAACATGAGTGAGAACCGACAGATGATTAGTCGTGCAGTGACAGCACACTTGGACCATTTTCACTAAGAGGACGGATGGTAGCCATTGACAACGATGATCCACCAATATACAGCTTGCCATGGAAGGAGCCTTGCGTGCGTGAAGAAGAAGACAGTAGGAAAGCAGAGATTCAGAAGACAGAGCATCTCCAAAACCTCAACCTGTTCTCCATTACTGCATAACAAGTATTTATTTCATGTTCTTTTACTTTTTACAATTAAAACTAAGAATCATTATTGATATCCTGACTAAGAATTACAAGATAACCATAGCTTGCTTCAAGCCGACAATCTCCGTGGGATCAACCCTTACTCACGTAAGGTATTACTTGGACGACCCAGTGCACTTGCTGGTTAGTTGTGCAGAATTGCAAAAGTGTGATTATGATTTCGTGCACCAAGTTTTTGGCACCGTTGCCGGGGATTGTTCGAGTTTGGACAACTGACGGTCTATTTTGTTGCTTAGATTAGGAAAATTTTTCTTTTTTTTGGTTCAGAGTATAAATTTTTTTTAATTTGGTATCCTTTGTGTTTTAGTGTTCTTAAAAATTTTTCAAAAAAAAAAAGAGTTGTTTTTGTTGTTCATTGTGATATTCAAAGTTTTCCTGCTTGTTTTCGTTGTCCTGATCTAAAAATTTTAAGTTTGGTGTCATTTTGTGGTTTTTCTCTTTCCTCATAAAATTTAAAATTCAAAAAAATATATATCCTTTCCTTTAATTGCTCATAATTTTCAAAAATCTACTCTTACTCTATTATTGTGATTTAAAAATTTTAAGTTTGGTGTTTCCTTATTGAGGAAGTTTCAACATTTAAAATTTTGAAATCATATCTTTTTCAAAACTTACTAACCACTTTTTCTCTCTTCATTTTTCGAAAATATTCACCCATTTTTCATTTATTTTAATTTTTTATTTTTATTTATTTTAATTTCGAAAATATAAAATTTTTATCCACATCATCTCCCTTACTCCAACATGGACATAAGTGGAAATGAACAGTCCAGAAGGACTCTGGGGTCATATGCTAACCCCATTACTCCTGCATATGGGAGTAGTATCTGTATATCTCCCATCAAAGCAAGCAGTTTTGAGCTAAATCCTCAGCTCATTGTCATGATGCAGCAAAATTGCCAGTATTCCGGTCTTCCACAGGAAGAACCTACTGAGTTTCTGGCACAGTTCCTACAAATTTCTGACACAGTACGTGACAAAGAAGTAGATCAGGATGTATACAGGCTGTTACTATTTCTGTTTGCTGTAAAAGATCAAGCTAAGAGGTGGTTAAATAACCAACCCACAGCAAGCATAAGAACATGGAAACAGTTATCAGACAAATTCCTGAATCAATATTTCCCTCCAAAAAGGATGACACAGCTAAGGCTGGACATCCAAGGCTTTAAACAAGAGGATGATGAATCCCTTTATAATGCCTGGGAGAGGTACATAGGGATGCTAAGGAAATGCCCCTCTGAAATATTTTCAGAGTGGGTGCAATTAGACATCTTCTACTATGGGCTTACAGAAAAAGCTCAGATATCTCTAGACCACTCAGTTGGTGGATCTATACACATGAGAAAAACTGTTGAAGAGGCTCAAGAGCTTATTGATATAGTTGCTAGAAATCAGCATCTGTACATAAGTAATGAGTCCTCTGTAAAAGAAGAAGCTGAGGAAGTGTCAACTGACTTTAGTCCTCAGGAACAAGTTGCTGAACTCAATCAGCAACTATTCTCTATAACAAGGCAGTTAGCAGAATTTAAGGAGATGTTACAAGAGACCAGAATTGCTAACAAGGATATGGAATCATAATCGAGTAAGACAAAATAGTAGTTATCAAAACAGATAACAGAGGAGTGCCAAGCAGTTCAATTAAGAAGTGGAAAAACGTTAAATACTCCAACTCAAAGCAGCAGAAAGCCAAGAAAAGAATAGCTGATAGAGGATGAGCAACCTGCTACCCAAAATCCCTATGAGGACAGTAAGAGCCCAGAGAGGAATAGGTCTGGCGATCAAACGCCAGAAACAGGTGAAAAACTAGCGTTAAACTCCAAATCCACATGCAGTTCTGGCGTCCAAATGCCAGAAAAAGGTAGGAACTTGGCGTTAAACGCCCAATCCATGTCCAGTTCTGGCGTCCAAATGCCAGTGAAGGATCAGACACCTATAAGTGCTGATACTAACTCCCTCAAGAAGGCTTCTCAACCTGCCTCTGTAGGAAATAAACCTGCAGCAACTAAGGTTGAAGAATATAAAGTCAAAATACCTTATCCTTAGAAATTCCGCCAAGCGGAACAGGATAAACAATTTGCTCGCTTTGCAGACTATCTCAGGACTCTTGAAATAAAGATTCTGTTTGCAGAGGCACTTGAGCAAATACCCTCTTATGCTAAGTTCATGAAAGAGATCTTAAGTCATAAGAATGATTGGAGAGAAACAGAAAAAGTTTTTCTCAATGAAGAGTGTAGTGCATTCATCCTAACAAGCTTACCAGAGAAGCTTAAGGATCCCGGAAGCTTTATGATACCATGCACATTAGAGGGTACTTGTACCAAGACAGCCCTATGCGACCTTGGGGCAAGTATCAATCTAATCCCTGCATCTACTATCAGAAAGCTCGGCTTGGCTGAAGAGGTCAAACCAACCCGGATATGTCTTCAACTTACTGATGGCACCATTAAATATCCATCAGGCATAATTGAGGACATGATTGTCAAGGTTGGGCCATTTGCCTTTCCCACTGATTTGTAGTGCTGGAAATGGAGGAGAACAAAAGTGCAACTCTCATTCTAGGAATACCCTTCCTAGTAACTGGACGAACCCTCATTGATGTCCAAAAAGGGGAGGTGACCTTAAGAGTCAATGAGGACGAGTTCAAGCTAAATGCCATTGAGGCAATGAAGCATCCAGACACAGCAAAAGACTGCATGCGTGTTGATATTATTGACTCCCTGGTAGAGGAGATCAACATGGCTCAGAGTCTCGAATCAGAGCTAGAAGATATCTTTAAAGATGTCCAGCCTGATCTGGAGGAATCAAAGGAAATAAAAGAGCCTCTGAAATTTCCTCAGGAAGAGGAGAAACCTCCTAAACCCGAGCTCAAACCACTACCATCATCCCTGAAATATGCATTTCTGGGAGAAGGTGACACTTTTCCGGTGATCATAAGCTCTGCTTTAAATCCACAGGAAGAGAAAGCACTACTTCAAGTGCTAAGGACACACAAGGCAGCCCTTGGGTGGTCCATAAGTGATCTTAAGGGTATCAGCCCAGCAAGATGCATGCACAAGATCCTATTGGAGGACGATGCTAAGCCAGTGGTTCAACCACAGAGGCGGCTAAATCCAGCCATGAAGGAGGTGGTGCAGAAAGAGGTCACCAAGTTACTGGAGGCTGGGATTATTTATCCCATTTTTGATAGCCCCTGGGTGAGCCCTGTCCAAGTTATCCCCAAGAAAGGAGGCATGACAGTGGTTCATAATGAAAAGAATGAACTGGTTCCTACAAGAACAATTACAGGGTGGCGTATGTGTATTGACTACAGAAGGCTCAATACAGCCACCAGGAAGGATCACTTTCCTTTACCATTCATAGACCAGATGCTAGAAAAACTAGCAGGTCATGAATACTACTGCTTTTTGGATGGCTATTCAGGTTACAACCAAATTGCAGTAGATCCTCAGGACCAAGAGAAAACAACATTCACATGTCCTTCTGGAGTGTTTGCCTACAGAAGGATGCCTTTTGGTCTGTGCAATGCACCTGCAACCTTTCAGAGGTGCATGCTCTCTATCTTTTCTGATATGGTAGAGAAATTTCTGGAAGTCTTCATGGATGACTTTTCAGTATTTGGAGACTCATTCAGCTCCTGCCTTGACCATTTAGCACTTGTTCTGAAAAGATGCCAAGAGACCAACCTAGTTATAAACTAGGAAAAATGTCACTTTATGGTGACTGAAGGAATTGTCCTTAGGCATAAAATTTCAAACAAAGGAATAGAAGTGGATCAAGCTAAAGTGGAAGTAATTGAAAAATTACTACCACCTGCCAATGTTAAGGCAATCAGAAGCTTTCTGGGGCATGCAGGATTCTATAGGAGGTTTATAAAGGATTTTTCAAAAATTGCAAAACCTCTGAGTAACCTGCTAGCTGCTGACACGCCATTTGTGTTTGACACAGAGTGTCTGTAGGCGTTTGAAACTCTGAAAGCTAAGCTGGTCACAGCACTAGTTATTTATGCACCAGACTGGACATTACCATTCGAACTAATGTGTGATGCCAGTGACCATGCCATTGGTGCAGTACTGGGACAGAGGCATAACAAGCTTCTGCATGTCATTTATTATGCTAGCTGTGTCATTTATTATTCTTGTAGTGGTTTATGCCATTGACAAGTTTAGATCATACTTAGTAGGATCAAAAGTGATTGTGTACACTAACCATGCTGCTTTTAAATATCTACTCACAAAGCAGGATTCAAAATCCAGGCTCATAAGATGGGTGTTGCTTCTGCAAGAGTTTGATATAGAAATAAGAGACACAAAAGGGACAGAGAACCAAGTGGCTGATCATCTGTCCCGGATAGAACCAGTAGAAGGGGTGTCCTTTCCCTCTATTGAGATGTCTGAAACCTTTCCAGATGAGCAATTATTTGCCATTCAGGAAACACCATGGTTTGCATACATTGTAAACTATAAAGCTGCAAGATTCATACCCGATGAGTACAGCAGGCAACAAAAGAAAAAATTAATTACTGATGCAAAGTACTACCTGTAGGATAAACCATATCTCTTTAAGAGATGTGCAGACGGAATAATCCATAAATGTGTGCCTAGAGAAGAAGCACAGAAGATCCTATGGAATTGTCATGGATCACAATAAGGAGGACATTTTGGAGGTGAGCGAACAGCCACAAAAATCCTCCAATGTGGCTTCTACTGGCCCACTCTCTATAAAGACTCCCGAGAGTTTGTGCGTAACTGTGATAGCTGCCAGAGAGCTGGTAATCTGCCTCACAGTTATGCCATACCTCAGCAAGGCATCTTAGAGATTGAGTTGTTTGACGTATGGGATATTGACTTCATGGGCCTTTCCCACCATCATACTCAAACACTTATATTCTAGTGGCAGTCGACTATGTATCCAAATGGGTAGAGGCCATTGCAACACCCACCAATGATACTAAGACAGTGCTGAAGTTCCTCCAGAAACATATCTTCAGCAGGTTTGGTGTCCCTAGAGCACTAATCAGTGATGGGGGCACTCACTTCTGCAACAAACAGCTTTACTTTGCTATGGTCCGATATGGAATTAGCCACAAGATGGCAACTCCATATCATCCACAAACAAATGAGCAAGCTGAAGTCTCTAATAGAGAACTAAAAAGAATCCTGGAACGGACTGTAAGTACCCGTAGAAAGAATTGGGCAAGAAGCTTGGATGACGCTCTGTGGGCATACAGAACAGCATTTAAGACTCCTATAGGGACCTCTCCATACCAGCTTGTGTATGGTTAGGCCTGTCATCTACCCGTGGAACTGGAGCATAAGGCCTACTGGGCAACTAGATTCCTAAACTTTGATGCCAAATTAGCTAGAGAAAAAAAGATTGCTCCAGCTGAATGAGCTAGAGGAATTCAGACTCACTACTTTCGAAAATGCCAAGCTTTACAAAGAGAAAGCAAAAAGTTGGCATGACAGAAAGCTGTCATCTATAGTCTTTGAACCAGGACAGAAGGTTCTGCTGTTCAACTCTAGGCTCAGATTATTCCCCGGGAAACTGAAATCCCGGTGGAGGGGACCATATGTGATTACAAGTGTGTCACCATATGGCTATGTAGAGCTTCAAGACATTGATTCTAATAAGAAGTTCATTGTTAATGGACAGAGAGTCAAGCATTATCTTGAAGGCAATGTTGAGCAAGAATGCTCAGAGCTGAGACTAGATTAAAAGCTCAGTAAGGTCCAGCTAAAGACAATAAAGAAGCGCTTGCTAGGAGGCAACCCAGCCATTAGCAAATCTTATTTGTTATTTAAATAATAATTATACGAGTTTAATATAAATAATCTTCAAGGTAAAGAATCAATTGCATAAGTTCACAGAGTTACAGAAGGATTCAGAGTACAAAACAGGGAGAAGGAGCTCACTGGCAAGAAAACGCCAGTAAGAGGTATATTTGGGCATTAAACGCCCAAAAGAAGCATATACTAGGCGTTTAACGCCACACTTGCAGCATCCTGGGCGTTCAAAAAAATGCCCAGTGACAAGGGAGTTCTGGCGTTTAACGCCAGCCAGAAGCAACAGCTGGGCGTTAAACACCCAAAAGAGGCTACAGAGGGGCGTTAAACGCCCAAAACATGCAGCAGTTGGGCGTTTAATGCCAGGATTGTGGAGGAGAGGAAGTTTTGTTTTCCAAATCTATTTTTTTCAAATTTTCATGATTTCATCCATAATTTCTTGCATAAACATGTTACAAACTCTCATCTTTTAATTTCAAATTCAAAAAAAAATCTCAATCCTAAAAATCTTTCTTCATTTTTAAAACTACCCCTCTTAAAAATCTTTTTCAAAATGTATATATCTCTTAATTCCTTTTCAAATCTTTTTCAAAAACTCATATATCTTTCTAAATTCTTTTCAAATCTTTTTCAAACTATCATATTATCTTTTCAAAATTAAATCTATCTTTTTCAAATTTAAAATTTCATCTTTTGCATATCATGATTATCTTTTTCAAAATCATATCTTCTATCATATCTTAAATCCCCCTCTCCTTCTATTCCTCTCCTTTCCTTTCTTTTGCTTGAGGACAAGCAAACCTCTAAGTTTGGTGTGCTTTGCGTGATCACTGAGCTAAGACTTACTAAGATCATGGCTCCTAAAGGGAAACAAACCACCTCAAGAGGCAAGAAAAAGAATATTCCAAAACTACTGTAGAATCAGGAGAAGTTCTTAACAAAAGAACATGCAGACCATTACTACAGAATAATGGGTCTAAGCTCAGTGATCCCGGAAGTTAAATTCGATCTGAAGGAAGATGAATATCCGGAGATCCAAGAGCAAATTCGAAACAGGGGCTGGGAAATCCCAGCTAATCCTGAAAGGTGAAAAGAAACATGGTTCAGGAATTCTACGCAAATATGTGGCAAACAGATAGGCAGAGAAGGGCCGGAATCGCCTTTTACACCTTTCGAACCATGGTCAGAGGGAAAGCTATTTACTTCTACATTGACAAAATAAGAGAGATCTTCAAGCTGCAGCAACTACAAGATGATCCGGATTCCTTCAGTAAGAGAATGGTGAGATCAGATAAGCGCTTGGACCAAATTCTAAAGGATATATGCATCCCTGGAACCAAGTGGACAACCAACATAAAGGGTGTCCCAAATCAACTCAAGAGAGGGGATCTCAAACCAGTCGCTAGGGACTGGCTGGACTTCATTGGGCGTTCCATATTGCCCACCAGTAACCGCTCTGAGGTTACTCTCAAAAGAGCAGTCATGATCCATTGTATTATGCAGGGAAATGAAGTGGAGGTTGAAGATATGATTTTGAGTGAGCTCTACACAATTGCAAACAAGAACTCCAAAGAAGCTAAATTGGCTTACCCAAGCTTAATATCTCTGCTATGCAAGGATGCTGGGGTAAAGATGGGAGTGGATGAGTATATCTCAGTAGGGCACCCAATCACAAAAAAATCAATGGAAGGAAAACAGGTACAAGACAACTCCATCAAAAGGAGGGCACAGGAGTTCCTCCCAGAAATCCCTCAGATTGACTACTGGACCTGCCTAGAGGCCTCTGTCACCAAGCTGCAAGAAGCTATGGATCAACTAAAAGAAGAACAGCAAGTTCAAAATAACATGCTCTACAAACTGCTAAGGGAACAAGAGGAGCAAGGGCGTGAGCTACAGGAGCTGAAGCGCCAGAAGCTGTCTCTTGAAGGGCCAAGCACCCCACAGACTAAAGGAACATCCATCTCCCAAAATAAAGGTTGTTGAGTCCTAATCTTAACCTTAAATCTGTGATAACTTTTACTATTAGAAATCTGCCTTAGAAGTTATATGAGTAGTAGTAATTAGTACTTTTATCTTTATTTTTTTATATTTTTTTATTTTATCCCCAATTAAGTTATAATTTATCTTTCTTATCATCATTAAACATGAATAAAATAGCAGATTTTTAGAATAAGGAGGCAATTTTATTTTCGAGTTTTAATGAGAAAAAAATTCAAATTATTTATATGTGGTGGCAATACTTTTTGTTCTCTGAATGAATGCTTGAACAGTGCATATGTCTTTTGAATTTGATGTTTATGAATGTTAAAACTGTTGGCTCTTGAAGAATGATGAAAAAGAGAAATGTTATTGATAATCTGAAAAATCATGAAATTGATTCTTGAAGCAAGAAAAAGTAGCAAAAAAAAGCCAATAGCCCTTTAAACCAAAAGGCAAGGGTAAAATAAAAAGGGTCCAAGGCTTTGAGCATCAGTGGATAGGAGGGCCCAAAGGAATAAAATCCCGGCCTAAGTGGCTAAACCAAGCTGTCCCTAACCATGTGCTTGTGGCGTGAAGGTGTCAAGTGAAAAGCTTGAGACTGAGCAGTTAAAGTCATGATCCAAGGCAAAAAGAGTGTGCTTAAGAACTCTGGACACCTCTAATTGGGGACTCTAGCAAAGCTGAGTCACAATCTGAAAGGGTTCACCCAGTTATGTGTTTGTCGCATTTATGTATCCGGTGGTAATATTGGAAAACAAAGTGCTTAGGGCCACGGCCAAGACTCATAAAGTAGTTGTGTTCAAGAATCAACATACTAAACTAGGAGAATCAATAACACTATCTGAATTCTGAATTCCTATAGATGCCAATCATTCTGAACTTCAAAGGATGAATGGAGATGCCAAAACTGTTCAGAAGCAAAAAGCTACTAATCTCGCTCATCTAATGAGAATTTGAGCTTCATATAAAACTCTAAGATGTTATTGCCTCTTGACCTTATTTCTATCCTGTTTTATTTATCTAATTACTTGAGGACAAGCAACAGTTTAAGTTTGGTCTTGTGATGAGCGGATATTTTATATGCTTTTTGGGGGTATTTTCATTATAGTTTTAGTAGGATTTAGCTACTTTTTAGTATAGTTTTATTAGTTTTTATGCAAAAATCACATTTTTGGACTTTACTATGAGTTTGTGTGTTTTTTTGTGATTTCAGGTATTTTCTGGCTGAAATTGAGGAATCTGAGCTTTAATCTGATTCAGAGGCTGAAAAAGGACTGCAGATGCTGTTGGATTCTGACCCTGCTTCACGCAAAATAGATTTTCTTAAGCTACAGAAACTCAATTGGCGCGCTTTCAATTGTGTTTGAAAGTAGACATCCAGGGCTTTCCAGCAATATATAATAGTCCATACTTGGCCCGAGTTTTGACAATGCAAACTGGTGTTGAACACCAACTTTCTGCCCTATTCTGAAGTTAAACGCCAGAAACAAGTTACAAACCAGAGTTAAACGCCACAAACAATCTGCAACCTGGCATTTAACTCCAAAAGAAGCCTCTACACGTGTAAAGCTCAATGCTCAGCCCAAACACACACTAAGTGGGCCCCAGAAGTGGATTTCTACACTATCCATCTTAGTTTATTCATTTTCTGTAAACCCTAGCTACTAGTTTAGTATAAATACTACTTTTAGAGACTAACTATGTACCTCATGACATTTTACATCAGAACTTTTATTCTCTACTGCATGAGTCTCTAAACTCCATGGTTGGGGGTGAAGAGCTCTGTTGTGTCTCGATGAATTAATGCAATTACTACTGTTTTCCATTCAATCACGCTTGTTTCTATTCTAAGATATTCACTCGCACTTCAACCTGATGAATGTGATGATCTGTGACACTCATCATCATTCTCACCTATGAACGCGTGCCTGACAACCACCTCCATTCTATCTGCAATAGCTTGAGTCCATATCTCTTGGGTTTCTAATCTAAGATTAGAACCTTCATGGTACAGGTTAGAATTATTGGCGGCCATTCCTGAGATCCGGAAAGTCTAAACCTTGTCTGTGGTATTCCGAGTAGGATCCGCGAAGGGATGACTGTGACGAGCTTTAAACTCACGAGTGTTGGGCGTAGTGACAGACGCAAAAGGATCAATGGATCCTACTCCAACATGAGTGAGAACCGAGATGATTAGCCGTGCGGTGACAGCGCACTTGGACCATTTTCACTGAGAGGACGGATGGTAGCCATTGACAACGGTGATCCACCAACATACAGCTTGCCATGGAAGGAGCCTTGCGTGCGTGAAGAAGAAGACAGTAGGAAAGCAGAGATTCAGAAGACAGAGCATCTCCAAAACCTCAACCTGTTCTCTATTACTGCATAACAAGTATTTATTTCATGTTCTTTTACTTTTTACAATTAAAACTAAGAATCATTACTGATATCCTGACTAAGAATTACAAGATAACCATAGCTTGCTTCAAGCCGACAATCTCCGTGGGATCAACCCTTACTCACGTAAGGTATTACTTGGACGACCCAGTGCACTTGCTGGTTAGTTGTGCAAAATTGCAAAAGTGTGATTGTGATTTCGTGCACCAGCCCTCCTAGTTTGCGGCGAGCTTGCCATGTGATGGTGGTCGTCGCGCGACTTCTGTCTTTCGAATGACCAAGTCTCCTTTGTCGAACGTTCGACTTTTGACCGATTTATTGTAGCGCAGAGATAATGTTTGCTGTGCTGCGCGTAGTCTTAGTGTGGCTATATCTCGGATCTCTTTGATGGTGTCCAACTCGGTTCACCGAGCTTCCTTGTGGTCGCCGAGCTGTGTTCTAATTGAGCTTTGGGATATTTTTAGTGGTATCATTGCTTCAGAGCCATATACAAGTCGGAATGACGTTTCCTTTGTTGATGACTGGGGTGTTGTATTGTATCCCCATAGGACTTCAGGTATTAGGTCGGCCCATAGTCCTTTTGCGTTGTACAACTTCTTAAGTGCGTCCAATATCACTTTATTTGCTGCTTCTGCGAGTCCGTTCGTCTGAGGATGTTCAACAGAGGCAAAATGTTGTTTGATTTTGAGGTTCTGCAAAAAAGATTGAAATTTTTTATCGGCAAACTGGCGACCACTGTCAGTTATGATATGATGAGGAATGCCAAAACGGCAAATAATGTTTTTCCAAACGAAAGAGATTATTTGGTGTGATGTGATTTTTTTCAAAGGCTGGGCCTCGACCCATTTTGAAAAGTAGTCAATTCCGACTATAAGAAATTTTACCTGGCCCAGCGCCGTAGGGAACGGGCCGAGAATGTCTAATCCCCATTGGTTGAAAGGCTATGTGACATCGCTATGATGCATATCTTCGGCTGGAATGTGGATGGTTGGGGCGTGCTTCTGGCAATTTATACAGGTCTGAACTTTGTTTTGACTGTCTTGTTTTAGAGATGGCCAAAAGAAGCCGGCGCGGAAGATTTTGGAGGCTAAGCTCCGAGCTCCTGTGTGTGTTCCGCAGATCCCCTCATGTGCTTCGGACAGTGCTACTTCGGCCACGGGTCTGCTGAGGCATTTGAGCAATGGGCGAGTGTATCCTCGTCTGTATAAGGTGCCGTTCAGTAATGTGAAAAAGGTGGCTTGTCTTCGGAACCTTTTGACGTTCTCAATGGTTTCTGGAATGCGGTACGTTTGTAGATAATCTATGAAATCTGTTCGCCAATCTCTTTCCTGTATAACACTTAGCACCTTTGTCAGATCAACACTTGGAGATGTTATAGTAAATTGATGTAATGTAGAGATCTCAGACTGGGTACTGCCGAGCTTGGATAAAATATCCGCTCTTTGGTTTTGTTCTCTTGGTATGTGTTGTATTTCAAACTTTTTAAATTGTGAAATTAAATCTTTCACTAATAACAAATATTTAGATAGAAGAGGATCTCTTACTTGAAACAGGTCATTTACCTGTTGAACAACTAACAGGGAGTCACAGTAGATCTTGATAGTGGGTATATGGAGATCTAAACAAAGGCGGAGTCCTGCGACCAGGGCTTCATACTCGGATTGATTATTGCTGGCCTTAAAAGATAAATGTAAGGAATGCTCGAGGATGGAACCATCATCGGCTTCCAATCAGATTCCAGCACCACACCCTTCTTTGTTGGATGGCGTCTATGTACAAGGTCCATTATTTTGTGTGGTCGTCTTCTGATGGTATTGTAAGTTCTGCAATAAAGTTGGCGAGAAATTATGATTTGATTGCTCCACTAGACTGATATTTGATGTCGACCTCGGATAATTCGATTGACCACTTTATAAGTCTCCCTGCAATGTCGGGCTTGTGTAATACTTGTCGTAGTGGGTGATCTGTCCTGACGTTGATGACATGACTCTGGAAATAAGGTCGGAGTCTGCGTGCGGAGAAGACTAATGCTAAGGCCGGCTTCTCTATCCTAACGGCATGTTGGAGCGTTTTGCTGACGAAGTATACTGGATGCTAAATTTTGTTTCTTTCTATAACAAGAGCAGAGCTTATCGCCCAATCAGTAACTGATAAGTACAAGAATAAATCTTCCCCTTGGAGGGGTTTTTGTAGAATCGGCGGTTGTGAGAGAGTTGTTTTTAGTGTGTTAAAAGCTCTTTCACAATCATCGGTCTATTGAAATCTGTTTTTCTTTTTTATTGTTTGGAAAAATGGATTAGACTTTGAAGCTAAACAAGGTACTGATGAGCGGATAATTTATACGCTGGCATTATTTTTACATAGTTTTTAGTGTGATTTGATTAGTTTTTAGTATATTTTTATTAGTTTTTAATTAAAAATCATATTTCTAGACTTTACTAGGAGTTTGTGTGTTTTTTTGTGATTTCAGGTAATTTCTGGCTGAAATTGAGGGACTTGAGCAAAAATCTGATTCAGAGGCTGAAGAAGGACTGCAGATGCTGTTGGATTCTAACCTACCTGCACTCAAAGTGGATTTTATGGAGCTACAGAAACCCAATTGGCGCGCTCTTAATTGCGTTGGAAAGTAGACATCCAGGGCTTTCCAGAAATATATAATAGTTCATACTTTGCTCAAGATTAGACGACGCAAACTAGCGTTTAACGCCAGCTTTCTGCCCTATTCTGGTGTTAAACGCCAAAAACAAGTTGCAAAGCAGAGTTAAACGCTAGAAACAAGTTACAAACTGGCGTTCAACTCCAAGGAAGACCTCTACATGTGAAAGCTTCAATGCTCAGCCCAAGCACACACCAAGTGGGCCAGGAAGTGGATTTCTGCATCATTTACTCATTTCTGTAAACCCTAGTAACTAGTTTAGTATAAATAGAACTTTTTACTATTGTATTTACATCTCTGGTTAGTCTTTGAATAATTTTACGTTCAGAAATCACGTTTTGGGGGCTGGCCATTCGGCCATGCCTGGACCTTGTTCTTATGTATTTTCAACGGTAGAGTTTCTACACACCATAGATTAAGGTGTGGAGCTCTGCTGTTCCTCATGAATTAATGCAAAGTACTATTATTTTTCTATTCAACTCAAGCCTATTTCTTTTCTAAGATATTCATTCGCACACAAGAACATGATGAATGTGATGATTATGTGACGCTCATCACCATTCTCACTTATAAACGCGTACCTGACAAACACTTCCATTCTACATGAAAGCAAGCTTGAATGCATATCTCTTAGCCTCCTGATCTACGATCAGAGTCTTCGTGGTATAGGCTAGAATTATTGGCGGCCATTCTTGAGATCCGGAAAGTCTAAACCTTGTCTGTGGTATTCCGAGTAGGATCTGGGAAGGGATGGCTGTGACGAGCTTCAAACTCGCGAGTGCTGGGCGTAGTGACAGACGTAAAAGGATTACTAAATCCTATTCTAGCATGATCGAGAACCGACAGATGATTATCCGTGCGGTGACAGTGCATTTGGACCATTTTCACTGAGAGGACGGGATGTAGCCATTGACAACGGTGATGCCCAATATACAGCTTTCCATGGAAAGGAGTATGAATGATTGGATGAAAGCAGTAGGAAAGCAGAGGTTCAGAAGGAATAAAAGCGTCTCCATACGCTTATCTAAAATTCTCACCAATGAATTACATAAGTATTTCTATCCTATTTTATATTTTAATTATATTTTAATTATCAAATCTCCATAACCAATTGAATCTGCCTGACTGAGATTTACAAGGTGACCATAGCTTGCTTCAAACTGACAATCTCCGTGGGATCGACCCTTACTCACGTAAGGTTTACTACTTGGACGACCCAGTGCACTTGCTGGTTAGTTGTGCGAAGTTGTGAAAAAGAACTAAGATTATGAGCGTGCGTATTAAGTTTTTGGCACCGTTACCAAGGAATGAACAATCACGATTTCGTGCACTAAGTTTTTGGCGCCGTTGCCGGGGATTGTTCGAGTTTGGACAACTGACGGTTCATCTTGTTGCTCAGATTAGGTAATTTTATTTTAATTTTAAGTTTTTGTTTTTATTCTTTTTATTTTCAAAAAATTTTCAAAAAAAATAATAATAAATTATTCTATGGCTTCAGAATTTTTAAGAATGAATTCTAGAGTTTCACGATGATCTGTTGAAGTCTGGCTGGCTGTGAAGCCATGTCTAATCCTTTGGACCGAGGTTTCAACTATCATTAGAAGAGCTTCTTTGTCTTTCTCAGCAATTTAGCTTTTGTATGTAATGATCTGCTAAAGCTTGGCTGGCCATTGGCCATGTCTAGTGTTTTGGACCGGAGCTTTCACTGAAAGCTTGGCTGGCTAGTAAGCCATGTCTAACTCTTGGACTGGAGCTTTAGACTAATATTGCATGATTCCTGGAATTCTCATTAGAAATTTTGAAATCCTTATCTTTCTTTTTCCAATTAATTTTCAAAAAATCAAAAAAAAAAATTTACAAAATCATAAAAACCAAAAATATTTTGTGTTTCTTGTTTGAGTCTAGTGTCAAGTTTTAAGTTTGGTGTCTATTGCATATTTGTAAATTTTTCTTAATTTTTGAAAATTCATCATATGTTCTTCATGATCTTCAAGTTGTTCTTGATGATCTTCTTTGTTTTGATCTTTGCATTTTCTTGTTGTGCATCTTTTCTTGTTTCTCATATGCATTTTCAATTTGTTAGTGTCTCAACATTAAAAATTTTTAAGTTTAGTGTCTTGCATGTTTTCCTTTTCTTAAAAATTTTCAAAAATAAGTTCTTGGTGTTCATCTTGATCTTCAAAGTGTTCTTGGTGTTCATCTTGACATTCAAAGTGTTCTTGCATGCATTAGTTGTTTTGATTCATAATTTTTATGTTTTGTTCCAATTTGGTGTTTTTGTCTCTCTTCATAAAAATTCAAAAATCAAAAAAATATCTTTCTCTTATTCTTCTCATAAAATTCGAATATTTGAGTTGACTTTTTCAAAATTTTTAAAATCTAGTTGTTTCTTATTAGTCAAGTCAAAATTTCAATTTAAAAAATCCTATCTTTTCAAAACTTTTTCAAAAAAATCAAATCTTTTTCAATTTTCTTCTTAATATTTTCAAAAATTTCAAAATGATTTTCAAAAATCTTTTTCTTATTTTTGTTTCATATTTTTGAATTCATTGCTAACTTTTAATATTTTGATTCAAAAATCTCAAGTTGTTACTTGCCTATTAAGAAAGGTTCATTCTTTAAATTTTAAAATCCTATCTTTTAGTTTCTTGTTAGTCAAGTAATCAACTTTAATTTTCAAAAATCAAATCTTTTTAATTTCCTTTTTAAATCTTTTCAAATTAAATTTCAATCATATCTTTTTCAATTTCAATCATATCTTTTTCAAAATCAATTTCAAAATCTTTTCTAACTTCTCACCCTTTCAAATTTGATTGTCAAATCTTTTTCAATTAACCACTTAACTTTTTGTTTGATTTTAAAAGTTTACTATTTCAATCATATCTTTTTCAAAACCACCTAACTACTTTTCTCTCTCTTATTTTCGAAAATCACTAACCTCGTTTTCAAAAAAATTTCTTTTCATTAACTAATTGTTTTAAATTTTAATTTAATTTTATTTTCCTTCTTAAATTTCGAATTCGAATTAATAGTCAAAATAAAAACAAAAAAATATTTTTATTTCATTTTTAATTTTCGAATTCTTCCCCCTCTTCTCCCCTGTGTTCAAATTTTTTTTCTCTTCTCTTCTTCTACTCACAAAAGGGAATCTCTATACTGTGACATAGAGGATTCCATATTTTCTTTTCTGTTCTCTTCTTTTTCATATGAGCAGGAACAAGGATAAGAACATTCTTGTTAAAGCTGATCCTAAACCTGAAAGGACTCTGAAGAGGAAGTTAAGGGAAGCTAAAGCACAACTCTCTAGAGAGAACCTGACAGAAATTTTCGAAAAAGAAGGAGACATGGCCGAAAATAATAACAATGGTGGAGATGCAAGGAAGATGCTTGGTGACTTTACTGCACCAAATTCTAACTTACATGGAAGAAGCATCTCAATCCCTGCCATTGGAGCAAACAATTTTGAGCTAAAGCCTTAATTAGTTTCTCCGATGCAACAGAATTGCAAGTTTCATGGACTTCCATCAGAAGATCCTTTTCAGTTCTTAACTGAATTCTTGCAAATCTGTGATACTGTTAAGACCAATGGGGTTGATCCCGAGGTCTACAGGCTTATGCTTTTTCCGTTTGCTGTAAGAGACAGAGCTAGAATATGGTTGGACTCTCAACCTAAAGATAGCCTGAACTCTTGGGATAAGCTGGTCACGGCTTTCTTAGCCAAGTTCTTTTCTCCTCAAAAGCTTAGCAAGCTTAGAGTGGATGTTCAAACCTTCAAACAGAAAGAAGGTGAATCCTTCTATGAAGCTTGGGAGAGATACAAGCAACTGACCAAAAAGTGTCCTTCTGACATGCTTTCAGAATGGACCATCCTGGATATATTCTATGATGGTCTGTCTGAATTATCTAAGATGTCATTGGACCATTCTGCAGGTGGATCCATTCACCTAAAGAAAACGCCTGCAGAAGCTCAGGAACTCATTGACATGGTTGCAAATAACCAGTTCATGTACATTTCTGAAAGGAATCCTGTCAGTAATGGGATGCCTCAGAGGAAGGAAGTTCTTGAAATTGATACTATGAATGCCATATTGGCTCAGAATAAAATATTGACTCAGCAAGTCAATATAATTTCTCAGAGTCTGAATGGATTACAAGTTGCATCCAACAGTACTAAAGAAGCATCTTCTGAAGAAGAAGCTTATGATCTTGAGAACCCCTGTAATAGCAGAGGTGAATTACATGGAAGAACCCTATGGAAACACCTATAATCCCTCATGGAGAAATCATCTAAATTTCTCATGGAAGGATCAACAAAAGCCTCAACAAGGCTTTAATAATGGTGGAAGAAACAGGTTTAGCAATAGCAAGCCTTTTCCATCATCCTCTCAGCAACAGACAGAGAATTCTGAACAGAATCCATCTAGCTTAGCAAATATAGTCTCTGGTCTATCTAAGGCCACTCTAAGTTTCATGAATGAAACAAGGTCCTCCATTAGGAATTTGGAGGTACAAGTGGGCCAGCTGAGTAAAAGAGTCACTGAAACTCCTCCTAGTACTCTCCCAAGCAATACAAAAGAGAATCCAAAAAGAGAGTGCAAGGCCATAACCTTAGTTAGTGTGGCCGAACCCAGAGAGGAGGAGGAGGACGTGAATCCTAGTGAGGAAGACCTCTTGGGATGTTCACTGACCAATAAGGAGTTTCCCTTTGAGGAACCAAAGGAATCTGAGGCTCATCTAGAGACCATAGAGATTCTATTGAACCTTCTTTTACCATTCATGAGCTCTGATGACTATTCTTCCTCTGAAGAGGATGAAGACATCATTGAAAAGCAGGTTGCTAAATATCTAGGAGCCATCATGAAGTTGAATGCCAGTTTATTTGGTAATGAGACTTGGGAGGATGAACCCCCCTTGTTCACCAATGAACTAAGTGCATTGATAAGGCAGCCATTGCCTCAAAAGAAACCGGATCCCGGAAAGTTCTTCATACCTTGTACTATAGGCACCATGACCTTTGAGAAGGCTCTGTGTGACCTTGGGTCAGGGATAAACCTCATGCCACTCTCTGTAATAGAGAAACTGGGAATCTATGAGGTACAAGCTGCAAGAATCTCACTAGAGATGGCAGACAAATCAATGAAACATGCTTATGGATTAGTAGAGGACTTATTAGTAAAGGTTGAAAGCCTTTACATCCCTGCTGATTTCATAATCCTAGACACTGGGAAGGATGAGGATGAATCCATCATTCTTGGAAGACCATTCCTGGCCACAGCAAAAGCTGTGATTGATGTGGATAGAGGAGAGTTGGTCCTTCAACTGAATGAGGACTACCTTGTATTTAAAACTCAAGGTTCTCCTTCTGTAACCATGGAGAGGAAGCATGAAAAGCTTTTCTCACTGTAGAGTCAACTAAAGCCCCCACAGTCAAACTCTAAGTTTGGTGTTGGGAGGCCACAACCAAACTCTAAGTTTGGTGTTGAGAGGCCACAACCAAACTCTAAGTTTGGTGTTAAGAGGCCCTAACCTTGCTCTGATTATCTGTGAAGCTCCATGAGAGCTCACTGTCAAGCTATTGACATTAAAGAAGCGCTTGTTGGGAGGCAACCTAATGTTATTTAATTATATCTAATTATTTTCCATTGCTATTTTATGTTTTCTTTAGGTTGATGATCATGTGAAGTCACAAAAACTACTGAAAAATCAAAAACAGAATGAAAAATAGCATTAAAAATAGCTCAGCCTGGAGGAAGAGCTTATAGAGCATGGAGTTAGCGTTTAACGCCAGAAACAAGAAGCAAGCTGGCGTTTAACGCCAGACATGCATTCTAAGGGCGTTTTGCACGCCTACATGGAGTAGAGATGCTAAGTCCTTGACCCCACAGGATCCCCACCTACCCCACCTCTTCTTCTCTCCTCTTCACACCTTTTCATAGCACTCTTCCCCAAATACCCTTCACCAATCACCTCCATACCTCTTCCTTATAAACCCCACCTACCTCCAAAATTCAAATTCTTTTCCCTCCCAAACCCAACCCTAATGGCCGAAACCTACCCTTCCCCCCACCCCTATATAAACCCCTCAACACTACTCCACTTTCACACATTACATCCACCACTTCTCCCCCTTGGCCGAATACACCTTCTCCCTCCATCTCCTCTATTTTCTTCTTCTTCTACTACTTTCTTTCTACTTTTGCTCGGGGACGAGCAAACCTTTTAAGTTTGGTGTGGTAAAAGCATTGCTTTTTGTTTTTCCATAACCATTAATGGCATCTAAGGCCGGAGAAACCTCAAGAAAGAGGACAGAGAAGGCAATTGCTTCCACCTCTGAGTCATGGGAGATGAAGAGATTCATCTCAAAGGTCCATCAAGACCATTTCTATGAAGTTGTGGCCAAGAAAAAGGTGATCCCTGAGGTCCCTTTTAAGCTCAAAAAGAGCGAGTATCCGGAGATCTGACAAGAGATTAGAAGAAGAGGATGGGAAGTACTCTCCAATCCTATTCAACAAGTCGGAATCTTAATGGAGTTCTATGTAAATGCATGGATCACTAGGAACCATGATCGAAGTATGAACCCAAACCCAAAGAATTGGCTTACAATGGTTCGGGAGAAATACTTAGATTTCAATCCGGAAAATGTAAGGTTGGCGTTCAACTTGCAAATGTTGCAAGAAAATGTACACCCCTACACTAGAAGGGTCAACTTTGATCAAAGGTTGGACGTTCATGAGATTATACCTCAAGAACTTTATAAGGTGGCTGACAAGTCTTCCACTTTGGCAAGATTAGCCTTTCCTCACCTCATTTGCCACCTTTGCAATTCGGCTGGAATTGACATAGAGGGAGATATCCTCATTGATGAGAACAAGCCCATCACTAAGAAAAGGATGGAGCAAACAAGAGATCATGGACCTCAACAAGAGCATGAGGAAATTCCTCACCATGAAATTCCTGAGATGTCTCAAAGGATGCACTTCCCTCTACAAAACTATTGGGAGCAAATCAACACCTCCCTAGGAGAATTAAGTTCCAACATGGGACAACTAAGGATGGAACACCAAGAGCACTCCATCATTCTCCATGAGATTAGAGAAGATCAAAGAGCTATGAGGGAGGAGCAACAAAGACAAGGAAGAGACATAGAGGAGCTCAAGAGCACCATTGGTTCTTCGAGAAGAAGAAGACGCCACCCTCACTAAGGTGGACCCGTTCCTTAATCTCCTTGTTCTTATTTTCCTGTTTTTCGGTTCTTAAGCCTTATGTTTTATTTATTTTTGTGTCTTTACTATATGATCATTAGTGTTTAAGTGTCTATGTCTTAAAGCTATGAATGTCCTATGAATCCATCACCTCTATTAAATGAAAAATGCTTTTAATCACAAAGAACAAGAAGTACATGATTTCAAATTCATCCTTGAAACTAGTTTAATTATTTTGATGTGGTGACAATACTTTTTGTTTTCTGAATGAATGCTTGAACAGTGCATATGTCTTTTGAATTTTTTGTCTATGAATGTTAAAATTGTTGGCTCTTGAAAGAATGATGAAAAAGGAGAAATGTTATTTGATGATCTGAAAAATCATAAAAATGATTCTTGAAGCAAGAAAAAGCAGTGAATAGAGAAAAGCTTGCGGAAAAAAAAAAGAGAAGGCGAAAAAAAAGAAAGAAAAAGAAAAAAAGAAGCAAGCAGAAAAAGTCAATAGCCCTTAAAACCAAAAGGCAAGGGTAATAAAAAGGATCCAAGGCTTTGAGCATCAGTGGATAGGAGGGCCCAAAGGATCCAAATCCTGGCCTAAGCGGCTAAACCAAGCTGTCCCTAACCATGTGCTTGTGGCGTGAAGGTGTCAAGTGAAAAGCTTGAGACTGAGCGGTTAAAGTCGAGGTCCAAAGCAAAAACAGAGTGTGCTTAAGAACCCTGGACACCTCTAAATTGGAGACTTTAGCAAAGCTGAGTCACAATCTGAAAAGGTTCACCCAATTATGTGTCTGTGGCATTTATGTATCCGGTGGTAATACTGGAAAACAAAGTGCTTAGGGCCACGGCCAAGACTCATAAAGTAGCTGTGTTCAAGAATCAATATACTGAACTAGGAGAATCAATAACACTATCTGAATTCTGAGTTCCCATATATGCCAATCATTCTGAACTTCAAAGGATAAAGTGAGATGCCAAAACTGTTCAGAGGCAAAAAGGTACTAGTCCCGCTCATCTAATTGGATCTAAGTTTCATTGATATTTGGAATTTATAGTATATTCTCTTCTTTTTATCCTATTTGATTTTCAGTTGCTTGGGAACAAGCAACAATTTAAGTTTGGTGTTGTGATGAGCGGATAATTTATACGCTTTTTGGCATTGTTTTTACATAGTTTTAGTATGATTTGATTAGTTTTTAGTATATTTTTATTAGTTTTTAATTAAAAATCACATTTCTGGACTTTACTAGGAGTTTGTGTGTTTTTCTATGATTTCAGGTAATTTCTGGCTGAAATTGAGGGACTTGAGCAAAAATCTAATTCAGAGGCTGAAGAAGGACTGCAGATACTGTTAGATTCTGACCTCCCTGGAGCTACAGAAACCCAATTGGCACGCTCTCAATTGCGTTGGAAAGTAGACATTCAGGGATTTCCAGCAATATCTAATAGTTCATACTTTACCAAATATTAGACAACGCAAACTGGCGTTTAACGCCAGCTTTCTGCCCTATTCTGGCGTTAAACGCCAGAAACAAGTTGCAAAGCAGAGTCAAACGCCAGAAACAAGTTACAAACTGGCGTTCAACTCCAAGGAAGACCTCTACACGTGAAAGCTTCAATGCTCAGCCCAAGCACACACCAAGTGGGCCCGGAAGTGGATTTCTGTATCATTTACTCATTTCTGTAAACCCTAGTAACTAGTTTAATATAAATAGGACTTTTTACTATTGTATTTACATCTCTGGTTAGTCTTTGAATAATTTTACGTTCAGAGATCACGTTTAGGGGGCTGGCCATTCGGCCATGCCTGGACCTTGTTCTTATGTATTTTCAACGGTAGAGTTTCTACACACCATAGATTAAGGTGTGGAGCTCTGCTGTTTCTCATGAATTAATGCAAAGTACTATTGTTTTTCTATTCAACTCAAGCCTATTTCTTCTCTAAGATATTCATTCGCACACAAGAACATGATGAATGTGATGATTATGTGATGCTCATCACCATTCTCACTTATGAATGTGTGCCTGACAAACACTTCCATTCTACATGAAAGCAAGCTTGAATGCATATCTCTTAGCCTCCTGATCTACGATCAGAGTCTTCGTGGTATAGGCTAGGATTATTGGCAGCCATTCTTGAGATCCGGAAAGTCTAAACCTTGTCTGTGGTATTTCGAGTAGGATCTGGGAAGGGATGGCTGTGACGAGCTTCAAACTCGCGAGTGCTGGGCATAGTGACAGACGCAAAAGGATTACTGAATCCTATTCTAGCATGATCGAGAACCGACAGATGATTAGTCGTGCGGTGACAGCGCATTTAGACCATTTTCACTGAGAGGACGGGATGTAGCCATTGACAACGGTGATGCCCAATATACAGCTTGCCATGGAAAGGAGTATGAATGATTGGATGAAAGCAGTAGGAAAGCAGAGGTTCGGAAGGAATAAAAGCATCTCCATACGCTTATCTGAAATTCTCACCAATGAATTACATAAGTATTTCTATCCTATTTTATATTTTAATTATATTTTAATTATCAAATCTCCATAACCAATTGAATCCGCCTGACTGAGATTTACAAGGTGACCATAGCTTGCTTCAAACCGACAATCTCCATGGGATCTACCCTTACTCACGTAAGGTTTATTACTTGGACGACCCAGTGCACTTGCTGGTTAGTTGTGCAAAGTTGTGAAAAAGAACTAAGATTATGAACGTGCGTATTAAGTTTTTGGCACAGTTACCACGGAATGAACAATCACGATTTCGTGCACCAGGTACAAATCTTGATAGTGCAGCAAGCCTTCCTGTGAGGCGTTGTACTTCTTTTATAGTCTTCAGGCTTGTCATCTCCACAACTGCTCGGCATTTGTCGGGGTTTGCCTCAATGCCCCATGTGTGTCAATAAATATCCTAAGAACTTACCACCTTGTACTCCAAAAGCGCATTTTTCCGGGTTTAGGCGCATGTTATAGTGGCGGATCTGGCCGAATATCTCTGTTAAATCGGCAATATGGTTGCCGCTGACCTTTGTTTTGGTGACCATATCGTCTACATAATCTTCGATGTTTCTGTCGATTTGTTTGGTAAAAACTTTATCCATGAGATGCTGGTAATTTGCTCCTGCATTCTTAAGTCCAAAAGGCATAACCTTATAACAGTAGTTGCCGAAGTCAGTAATAAAAGCTGTTTTACTTTGATCAAAGGGGTGCATAAGTATTTGGTTGTACCCGGAATAGGCATCCATGAAACTTAAGATAGCATAACCGGAAGCGTTATCTACCAAAGAGTCTATGGATGGTAAAAGATAAGAATCCTTTGGGCATGCTTTGTTTAAGTCAGTAAAATCGACGCACATGCGTCACTTACCGTTTTGTTTCCTTACCATAACCACGTTGGCTAGCCAGGTGGTAAATCTGATCTCTTTGATGAATTCTGCGCTGATCAGTTTTTGTGTTTCTTCTAATGATGCTCTTCTTTTTTCTTCGCCGAGTTGTCTTTTCTTTTGTTGTACAGGTCTCGCAGATGGGTTTATAGCTAATTTATGACTGATGATTTGTGGGTCTATCCCGGGCATCTCGGAAGGTTTCCATGCAAATAAGTCGGGTTGCTCTTGCAGGAAGGTAGTGATGGCCTGTAGCTCATCGTTGCTTATTGACTTACCTACAAAAGTGAATTTTTTAGGGTCATTGTTAAAATATATCTTCTGTAAGTCGTCAGACAGAGTAGGTCGTTCTCGGAAGTCGGTTCTTGGATCTAGGTCGGCTAATGCCGAGCTACCGTTCGTAAGATCGACGTTGTTAACTTGTTGTTTCGAATGATTTTGGAACTTCATGCTGACGTTGTAACAATGCCGAGCTTCTTTATGATCTCCATGGATTGTGACAACATGATCGTCCTGCAAGGGAAACTTAACACACAGGTGAACTGTAGATACAATGGCGCCAAACTTGTTTAAGAAAGGGCGGCCAAGGATAAGATTATATGGACTGAAGTAATCTACTACTAGATATTGAATATCACAAGTTTTTGAAAGAGGATGCTCACCCAGCGTGGTTTGTAACCACACTGATCCCATTATTGGAACTCGTTCACCCGAGAATCCGACGAGATCTCCCCCTGTTGACTGGAGGATGTTGTTACTGAGCTTCATTTTTTGAAATGTCGAGTAGAATAAGATGTCGGCGCTACTTCCAAGATCTAGAAGTACTTTCTTGACTAGTAGGTCTCCCAATTGAAGAGTGATAACCACGGGATCATCCAGGTTCTGTATGTTAGAATTGAAGTCTGCTTGTGTAAATGTGACTTGTGGGAGTTGTGCTGGAGTTTGAGCTTCTCTTTGTGGCCCTTCTAACGAGCATATTGCTCGGAATGATCTTTTTCTTGCCGAGTTTGAGAATCCTCTACTGGCGTATCCTCCTGAAATATAATTAATTACTCCTCGAGGTTTTTCGTAATTGTTTGATGTTACCTTTTCTTTTCCTCAGTGTTGTTGTTCGGTTAAGTCACTGTTTGTAGATATTGTGGTACGTTTTTGGATGTGACCTCCAATATACTTGTCAAGGTGGCCTTGCTGAGCCAATCTCTCTAGGAGGTCTTTGGCTACTACACAGTCGTCAGTAGTGTGACCGTGCTTTTGGTGGAATGCGCAATACTTGGATTTGTCCGCGTTTTTAGTATCTTGGTAGGTACCAGCCTTTCTTGGTGGCTTGATCAATTTGGAATTCAGGATTTCCTTTATTATGTCCTCTTGTCTAGTGTTGAACTGCATATAAGAGTCAAACCGAGGGGTTAGTTTAAAACTTTGCTTACTGCTCGGCGCCTTATATTTGTCTCTGTAGATTGGTTTGTCCGACTTTCGAGCTTGTCTGAGCTCCTCGATATCGATTTGGCCTTTAGCTTTTTCGCGGAACTCGGCAAAAGTCTTTGGCTTGGCTACCGCAATGGTTTCTTGGAACTTTCCTGGTCAGAGTCCATTTTTAATTGCGTGGAGATGGACCTCGGGGTGAAGGCCTGGTATGCTTATGGCAATCTTCATAAAATGAGTCATGTAGTCTTTCAGGCTTTCATTTTGTCCTTGCTTGATTGTATTAAGATAATCCGAGTCGTTCAAATAAATTGCAGATCCTGCGAAATGCTCCTCGAATAATTTGGCCAGTTGTTGGAATCGTGAAATGGAACCTGCAGGCAAAGCACACAACCAGTCAAGTGCAGGACCATCTAAATAATTCGGAAAACAATGGCATAAAACAGTATCTGATGCACCGTTAATGATCATTATTGATCGGAGTTTTTTGAGAAATTTCTTCGGGACTCCGAGCCCGTCATAGGGCGTGAGGGTTAACGGGAGGGTGAATCTTTTTGGTAGCTCGAAGTTCATCACTTCTGTCGTGAAGGGTCCTACGGGCTCGTCAGATTCTTCATTTTCTTCTTCAGGTTGAGGTTCCTCAGCTCTGAGGGTTTCTGAAACGTGAGTAAGTTCGGAATGATGCTCATTATCTTCTTGGTGACGAGTGTCATTATTTTCTATCCGAACATGGTTCAGTTCAGCGATTTGAGCAGCCATTATTTGATTTTCATCGGTCATTCATTGGTTGGCTTGTTGTAACTCGGTTACCATCCGCATAAGCTCGGACATGGAAGGTGGTACGTCAGCCATGGGTGTAAGTGAGGGTGATGGGACCAAACAGAAAGAATCATTTTCCTCGGGCCCACGGTGGGTGCCAATTGATCTTGCCTGTGAAATAGGTCGGCTTCCACAATCTGGTGACAGCCGAGCTATAACCTTAGAGACTGAGCTTCCACCACTCGATTCTGAGCTTTTCTTTTCGTCACAGCATGAGTAAACAATAAAGAGGAGGGGAGTGTACCTGCAAAGGCACTCCAAAGCTTAAGTCAGTATATTGTCTTATTTCAACTTAAGTTCAAAGAAATGCTTTACCTTCTTTTATATCATGAATTCTTCGTCCGTTACCTTCTCGGCAATAATCATCGGTTTCCGAATTGATTTGTAACTGACTTTATTATGCCGTTCGGGCGTCATTTATGATCGAAATATTAATCTGGCCGAGTTATGGCTCATGAAAGGCCGAGCTTGTAGCGGGTGACAGTTATAGTTTTCAGTGACAACGGCTATAATGCCGAGTTATAGCTCGTGTTAAAGGTGACCATATCACTACTGATTGATGATTCTTATTTGATCCTCCTGAACTAGAGACTACATCTCCAAATTTGGACAATAATTCATGAGTTCTCACCTAAAAAAATTGACGATGATAATAAAATAAAACTTGCAAATCATTGTCACTATCTATTATAAAGGAGTCGTACTTCACCCCATCTCGAACAACAGAAATTAGAATTTATAATATAACTTCTCCACCTGTTTCATGCCATGCAGTCCTAGTTTTTGGATTATAGTATTATGAAATTCAATAAAACTCGTAGAAGGATTGATAAAGACACTCAACGGATCCTTATTAATAAATTTTATTTTCTCTTACAATTTTTCTTAATCGTCCTTCTGTAGAGCCCAATAACTAAAAAAAAATCTTCACTAGCCATTGTTAGTTCCCCTATAATAAATACCTAATGTTCTGATCGTATTTATATATCATATATTCCTTAGTAAATTGAATTAGCTGAATTCGATTTATACCATTGCATGCATGTATTAGTAAATTGAATCAATTAGATTCGATTTATTTAGGATTTATCAAAAGCAGTAAATCAAAACTTGTTTCAAATTATGTCACAAACACTACTTTTTAGTAAATGGAATCCAAGATTTGTTATAACACTAGCTAAATCGAATCAAATGGATTCAATTCACATAGACTTATTGTAAATCGGATTAAATAGTTTTGATTTACATAGTCTTATTGTCAAAATGAGACATGCATGCAAATTATTTTGTTTTTAAGATATTGGTGTAATATTGAAAGCCATTTTATTTGTTTATATCACTTACCCTAATAAT